>NC_045148.1:16203654-16503654 GCF_008831285.2 Nymphaea colorata | reverse complement strand
TAGCTTTCAGAGCTCTCCATTCTCATTCAAGCTTCACCTCAAAATAAGAAAAATAGTTCCTTCGAAGTCATTTTCACTTTGACGGTAGAATACTTTACCAATGTGAAACTTACAGAAGTTTCATCTTTCAGTGAAACACTCTTTAGAGAGGCAAAGACAGAGGATGTTTGATTTTCGTTCCCGGAATGCCCGGGAACTGGATGTCCCGTTCTCCCACTTTCCTTCGCTTTGAGAACGGAACACCTTGCCCCCGGCCTGTGTTTGTGTGATGGAGAACGGCAAGTCAATTCCATGCAGAACGCCAAATCCAGTGTATCTGGCACGCATGTTGCTGCTGTGAAGTGTTTGCGTGGGTAGGCAAGGCCGCACCAACGCCGTGTTCCGCACAATCAAACAAGATCCAGTACCTGTTTGAACGACGAGACATTTTCTACTGGGGTGAACAATGTCCATCATTCAGTACCCTTTCTGTCGGACGAAAAGGAAACAAGCATAGTAAAAAGAAGAAAAAAAAAAGTTCTTTATTACTTTTTACCACGGACAAATTCTTTCTAAAACCCCGGTGAATAGTTCAAGTTCTAAAAAAGGGTTTTAAAAAAACCAGCTCACTGAACCGTTATTTTTAAAAACCTCCCTGTAACTGCACTTTTGCTGCTATGAAAGTTCATATTTTTAAATAAAAGCAAAATATATAATCGAGCAGGTTGTTTGATATGAATCTAAACAAAAGGGCACGAAAGAAGTAGCTTTCTTTTTGAGTTACTCAATTTTACTTATTTTATATAAAAATTTTGAAAAATGATATTTCCATATTAATAAAAAAAAATAAAAAACTTTAATTCACCCTCACAACATGTTAACATGTTATGAGCATAACATATAACTTAGTCCAAACAAATCCACGTCATCGTAAGCTGGTGTTAAATTTAAGAGAGTAAACAGAAAAAAATATTTTAGAATGAGTATGTCTTAGGAACATTCGAGAATTAATAAAAGGGACATGACAGAGAGGTTATTTGTTACGGGAAGGCACGAATGACCAGCGAGGTGGACAGGTTTTCATAAATAATTGACGAGTAACATGGACGTCCCTGGAACATTCTTGAATTAATAAAAAAAAACTGACAAGATATGACAGCTTTTCATAAATAGTTGATAAGTAAGGTGGCTATTGTGATGAAATAAATTAATAACTTGCGACGGAGACTCGTGAAACATGAAACCAAAGTCTTGTTTTCTAATATTAAATCAAACACCACATCCTTGTCCACTTTTTTTTCTGGAAAAACTAGACAAAAAGGCATGTTGAGATGAAAGAAAAGATGGCCAAAGAACATCTTGAAGGTTTTCTTTCATACTTGCCTTTGTCTTTTAATGCTTCTAGATGTTTAAGAAGAAGAATATTATGTTTTTATAGCACATATTCATAAAATATATACTCAAAGAGCACCACATTCTTGTTTCAAAAACATAATTTAGATACCACTAAAAGCGTTTGATTGCAATACTGACAAGATTAAAACTTGTTAAATTTGCACCACATAATATTGATAAAGAAGGGGATTTTAGACTTCTTTTTTTTTATGCTTTTTTTTTCTCAAATGGATAGAGCATAATCAACTTTTGAAATAGCAAAAGAGCACGCTTATGTTCGAACTCTTTTATTTAACCACCTGAACTGCACACAAAGTTGGCAGTTCAAAAAAAATAATAGTATTTGTTGTCATACTACCAAAAGTTGGGAGCTTTTCTATAAAATTCTGAATTTCTCAGACCTAGAGAAAGTGCAAAAGAGCCCCCACCTGGGCCACCTTCAAACCCATAATTGCATGATCTATTAAAAGTCTAACCTTGGCCAGTTGTCCCTTCATTTTCCCTTTTTCTTCTTCTTAATTTACATTATTATTTGTCAATCTATTGTCAAGAAAATCATATATATATATATATATCAGTATAAATTTTTGACTGGACAAATAATGGGCCAAACAAGATCTGAAATCTGAAGGGATATTTGAGGTAGGATAGATCAAACACGATTAGAAAAGCTGTTTCATTCCTTTTGGTTTTGTTTCAGCCTTGAAACCAGGGAGGCAAAAATAAACCATAATTGAAGTTGGTCCCACCTTGAATATGCAGAATTATTGATCCCATGTTTGTCTGGAAATTCACACGGGCTCCGAAGTTTCAGTACAGATGCAATCATTGCACACGAGACAGTTTCATCAGGATAACTTTAAAAAGAAAATGAGATAAGAATCTTTAAATCTTTTCGTTTTGGAATACACCAAGAAAATATTGATGAAGGTTTTTTCATATTCTTATTTGTAAATTTGTGGAGTTTTCCATCTTGAGATTTGTGGTTGATCTGGCCAGCATTGAAGCAAGGCTAGGGGTGAACACATTTCTTATATATGAATACATACTATTTGGATTTGTGGATTTCTCCAACCGGCTTTGGATGAAGAAATTCTATATGAATCACAAACATTTTTTGAATAAAAAAAGCCACTGACGCAGCATAATTATGTGATCCCACAGTTGGGTCCTCTGGACTCTTGTCACAGTAATCTTAAGGAAGATCTCTTGGCGTTCAAATTTGATCGAAGAGAATCCAACTTTCAACTCATGCCATTAAGATTGATGGTGGTTCAAAATCCTATTACTTCAAATTGAATCGATGACAAACTTCCTGAAGTTGTCTAGGTAATGCATTAGTGGTGCTGGTTTGTGCATGTTCTTGGCAGAAAGAGCTTCAAAGGCAGACTTAATGAACTTGACGCATAATTGAGCATGATCCTTGAGATGAAGAATCCCATCATCTTCAACTGAGCATACCACTGGTTAGATCATTAATATAATAAGATATATACATACGTGTCGAAGTATCGAAGGCAGCAGATGTTGCGAGTTCAAGATCAACAGATACTCTTTCTTTGTTGCAGGAATCAGGCCGAGTGTATCCCTCAGGATAGGAGGGAAGATGGACGTCATGGGTTTTATCAACTAGAAGCGAGCTAACCTGCTCCAAGCAATGGAAGTTGCTGGATTTAGCCATCCAACAGGGCTGGGAAGCATTATTCTCATCATCCACAGGCAGATATTTGAACCATGAGCAGAGAAAATGGCATTCATCTCTTAGTTCATGGTGTATTTTCAAGTTATTGTGCAGCAACCATGAAGCACACACAGGCAGGCATGCAGGCAATTGCAGATAAATTGTAGTGCCCTATGAATAACATCCCAATATTAACCACATTTTCACTATGTACAAAAAAATTGTCAATCTTAAACCTGTGCTAAAAACATGTTATCTACATCCATATACTAGAGTTCAGAGTAAATCATGAAACTGTAAACATATGCAAGCAGAGGGCACCATATTATACTTGTAAAACAGAAAATATTGGAACAGTACCTGATGAAGCCATTTTTGTCCAGATCTGCCGCAAGCAGATCACTTGGTGTCATGTCCCTCTGTAGCACCCACTTTGCAATTGTCCTGTTCCTTTTGTCTATCCTGAGCTCAGCCAAATACAGGAAGGCCCTAGCCACTGCCAATGTGCTCACCAACAGCCACACTGTTGCAAACAGCCTACCCTTCAAGGTACTAAATGCATAGTCACCATAGCCCACAGTGGTGACCGACGTGATCGAGAGGTAAACTGAGTCCACCCATGTCAGTCCCTCCAGAATCCGGCACCCTACTGTCCCCACAGCAATGCAGAAGAACACAACTGCTAATGCCAGACACACCCTCATCCTGATTCTCATTCTTCTTTTACTCATGTCGACGACGTAGGTCATGAAGATTATGTTCCGGCTACTTTCGTCCATGGCGTTAAGTAGCAGAGACTCTTGCCTGTTCAGGATATAACTGACTAGGCCTGTGAGCAAGATGTCTATGAAACCGAACCCAATCAAGATGAAGATGCATGTGAACAGTTTGGTGAAGTTAGTGCAGGGCACTAGGTCACCATATCCTATAGTGCAGAGGGTGACCACACAGAAATAGAGAGCATCAACCAGCCTATAGGTGGAACTCCCTTCAAACTTATGGCTATTGAACATGTAGAACACAACACCAATTGAGAAATAGAAGAGAACACCTGCAAAAGCCAGCCTCACTATTGAAGGTGAAGGTCCAAACACACCTGGATCAGGGCTAACTGGAGCAAGGTAATCAGTCTTGACATTTGTAAACATAGAAGGTGCAGAGTAGGATCTCCCCTGTACTCTCTTTGGTCTAGCAGGTATGTCACTAATGGAGTTCATGGCTTGTGACGCCGCCGGCGAGATTGTTGACAGGGATGTTGGCCTGGGAACAGGGCTGGATGATTGAAGTGAGGACTGCCTGGATAAGGATGAACACAGCGGATGCAACGGGTTGTCGAGGCTCGGGAACTCGAGCAGGAGCTGTTTTCCTGAGCCATCTGCAGTTCTGTTGTTAGATAGAAGCGGCTCATCCATCTTCTCTTGTTAAAGCCTCATTGAGGATTTCTTTTTGTGTTCTGTATCTTGGGAAAGAATGGCTCAGGTTTTGTGAAGGCTGTCAGTTGGAATACAGTTTGCTGCAGCTACTAGTCAATGCCAATGACTTCTCATCTAACATTCAAAATGGTGAGAGATTGCTTTCTGTGTGATGCCTTCTTTAGGTCTCTGTTGTTAGGATAGGAGTGGTTCCTCCATGGTTGTACCTACCATCCTGGTTCTACTGGAGAGAGATGAGCGAAAATTTCTCTGCAAGTAGGCCTACCATGAATCAGTGCTCGGCAAAATTAAAAAGACTCAATTGGCAGAGAAAATTTTCGTTTCAGCATGGAAGCCAGAAGCTTCTGAAAATCTCAGAAAAATGGAGGGACACAGACACAGTTTCTCATGATAATTTTGTGGGAAGTTCTCTTGGGAATGGAACGTTTAAATTGTCGAGCTTTGCTCATGGAAAGACGTTTTAACGTTTCCAAGTTTGAACTTAGTTATATTTTATTTGTATTTTTTATATTCGGGAAAGCACCTAAATGTTGGGGGAGAACTAAAACCACACCTTATCTTCAGGCCTTAACACCCAGCAGCGTGTTTGGAATCCAAAAAGGAAATGCCTTCCAAGGCGTTTCTTGTAAGGGCAAACTTTTGAAAAAGTGAAAAAAAAAAAGTCTTTTTCTAGACATTTCTTTTTCTAAAATGCTAAAACTATCCTTCATGGCCCCACATGCCTGGATCCCAAAATATTGTCGTAAAACTATCCTTCATGGCCCCACATGCCTGGATCCCAAAATATTGTCGTTAAGTTTGGGTATCGGTGGTTCAATTCGGCCCGGCCCCATAACGAGTCAAGCCGGAGCGGATCCAAAAACCGGGCTCGGCCCGACTTGAAAAACCCGAGCCCGGCCAAGGCCCAGCCTGATTCAAAAAACCCGAGCTCGGCCTAGGCCCAACCTGATTAAATTTAAAAATATATTTTTTAATATGAAAAGATATATAAATATAATTAAGTGTAATAAAATATTTTATATATATATATATATATATATATATAATAAAAATAAAAAAAACAATTATTGGGTCCGAATTGGGTTTATTGAGTCCACCCGAACCAACCCAATAAATTATCGGGTTGGCTTGGGCCCGAGTCGGACTGGTTACTGAGTACCAGGTGGCGGCCCGGCCTGGTGCCCAGCCTTAGCTGTCATATCCGCTCCTTATAAAGCATTCTAAAGGGTGTAATGTAGTTGAATCTAGCTATAGTTTGATTTTTGTGGGATGCATGACTTTAGTTGAAAGGTGTAAGGCTCTTCACCCAACTCTAAAAATAACCTTAGGTGAAGGGCTTTAGCCTCTTCTAAGTATCCACCTTCTCTCTCTTTCTCTCTCTCTCTCTCTCTCTCTCTCTATATATATATATATATATATATATATATATATATATATATATATATATATATATATATATATATATATATATATATATATATATATACGTGACCAGTTAATGGGTCGTTCTCTCAAAGGCAAGCTATTGCCATTAGCTATAAGTAATTCAGTTTTACGACTAAGAATCCCAACATGGTTTAAATATGCCCACCTGTGTTGCCACCCTAATTTGCCTACAACTTGAATAAACCTTCTGTTTTGATTTTTTTTTTAAAAAAAAATTGTTCATCTTGTGGCTTCTGAGCTACAGTTTTACCACCTTATAGGGAAAAACAGATTAAAATTAGATTGGATACAAGTTGAAAAAGCAATTCTATATTTTGTTTTTCATCAAAGTCACCCGCATGAAATCAGCCAGGCCAGGCTTTACTTTCATTTTCTATCTCGGTCAAGATGATATACTTCTCAAATTGACGTCAATGATCTTGCAATGCAAAGGCCACTACAGTTTTATTTTTGAGACTCAAACATGACAAGAATAGACAGTGACTCATATATAACGAGTTAATAATCACAAGAATCGACATTGACTCACAAGAATCAGAGACATCACCACAGCAATCAACAAAGAGATGACAGTGATACATTTCTGTTGCTTTAGCCTTAGCTGTCCGGGCTCATCCTCTTAGTAATATTATCATCATCATCACTATCATCATACCTGCAATTGATATCGAAGTTTCTTTTTTCCTGATTCCTTTTTTCTCTGGATGGATGAATGAAGTGTGTCTGTAAATGGCTCCCCCCTGTTTCTGATTTAATCCTGAAGAAAAGTTTAAGAACGCAAAATTTTTTGTCATTGTCGACTGGTTCTCAACAAATTCGACAAAATATGGCCTTCATTTCTTTTATCTTAAGCCGAACGGCTCATTGTTAGTTGCAGAGAAATTTTTATTTTTGGGTTTTTTTCCCTTATAAATAGGAAAAAAGTATTTTGTAATTTTTCTAACAAAAACCCTACTTTTCATGAAAATTATCGAATTAAAGTGAAATTCTGTTAAGCTAAAATAAAAAAACATTCGCTGCAAGTTTTCCAATATTATCCTCTATCATTATCTTGCATAGCTAATAATTTCATGTTTGTGAATTTTCTGTGTACTTTCAGCCCTTATTTGATAGTTTCTGTAAAAAGTGTGAGACCGTCTACCATTTCTACTTCTAGGGAGCATCTTTTGACATAGTTGGCGTTTTCTACCAAATCCTCTGCTGCACCTTCAACCCTCCCAGGCGGCGACGGCCTTTGCTAAGTGGGAGCTTGTCGACTGCGGAGGAAGATGCGTGGGTGAAATGAACAGAAGCCTTTGAAAAGAAAATGTTGAGCGGGTGAAATTTCACCCGCTCCCTTTATCATAAACAGGATGAAATTTCACCCTGTTTGATTTTTGTGTCGGGCGGGTGAAATTTCACCCACCCTTAAGTATTTCAACCCTCCATCTATTTTTTCTGGGCAATCAAACTGACATTTGGATAAAGTGGCCTCAGCGTTGCATATTTTTCTAAAATGGCTCGCGCTCCAATTAGTTAGCACTTATTTTCTCGTCAGTAAAGGTGTAAACCTATCAAGTTCAGAACATCTCCCAAATAAGAATATGAATCTCCAAGAACCACCAACATTTCCGATATTTATAGAAATTTGCATAGATAGAAAGAAAATGGATTGGATTTTGATAAGGTGTAATAATTCCAACAGTCAATTAATCAGATAATGCCTAGACATGTCTGAAATTATATTTGAACTAGAAACGGGAATTCAATTTCGCGGTCCAAATTCATCTGATTTGGTTAAGAAAAGTTTTACACTAGATGTTGAATTTAGATACTAATTAAATTTAGGTTTTCTTCATCTAACTGGTCAGATTCGAACCAGATATTGAAACTGATAATGGTGGAAATCCCTAAATACTAGAAGCAATATCTCTCTCTCTCTCGCTTGCACGCTAAGTGACTACAAGGACGGAATGAACATCATACAAAAGGATGGCAGTGAGGCAACATACAGTAGAATCAATTGGAACAGACTCGTGCTCTGATGTCAAATTTTCGAGGAGGTACAAAAGTACTACAATCACAGTAAAGGGAGTCTATGTTAGCCTTTACATGCAATGAAGCAAACTGCTACTGCAGAAAAACGCACGTAGCTGTTCCGGAGTGCAGCGAATTGCAAAGCTAGAAACTACAAGAATTGTCATCTGGCGATCTAACAGATTCATTTTGACGCTCATGGCAACAGGAAAATGTAACATTTCAGTTGAACGGAAAATTCTTGCATGTGCAGAAAGAAACAAGTTTCTACAACTACAAGATAAACATCACGTTTGCTTCTAAAACATTCGACGTCTCTTGGCTTGTTTACAAGATTTTCTAACAAATGAGAAATTCGGCAACAGTTCCTACATCAGGTGGAATTCCTTCAGTTGACAGTGTGCAACTCTGAATACATGTTGAAAACAGTCAGTTGAAGGCTGAACGATGATAGACAAAAAGATTATTTCAGCTTGGTCAGTGGTTGAGAGAGTCATAATTAGGCGATCAGAGTGATAACAGAGTGACCCTCCTATATCCAAATGTTGATAAAAATCCAGACTGCTTTTTGGTGGGTCTGATAAATTGGCAGGAACAGACCCATCTACTTTCCAGAATTCCCTGTATCGTTGAAATTTCTGAAGTGTTCTTCATTTGTTTAGTGGATTGGACATTTGGACTACGGCTGCCCGGAAACAGGCTTACCAACTTCCCAGTGCCGTCACTCGGGATAGTCCTTGGTTTCTGGCTTTCCAAGGCTGACCTGTTGAGAAGGCTGGAGCATTGGTGGTCTATATTGGTGATATTAGAACCAACGAATAACTCAACACCCCAGAATAGATATATAACAGTCCAGCACAAATAGAAAACAGGACTTTCATTGCACGATTCTCCATGACTTCAACTTTGCCTTCATCCTTTATATGTCCACTCTTCCGCATCCAGGCGGCCAATTGGCCTAAAAAAGAAAAAAAAAACAGACAGCAGAACATCTACTTTGATCCGCAGCTTAATCTTTTAAATTCTAGAAGCCTTCACATTACGAATGATCGCATGAATTTACTCTTGCCAAGCAACAACTATTATATACCTTTCCGGCTGAAATCAACAATAACAAAGGCTCGAGTTTATTTCGAAAGATAGAAAAGGACAAACCCTGTCAAGGGAAGTGCAACACTAGTATGTACTCCCAAATTGTCTTGCATTAACCAAAGTATCTTAAACGTGTGGCAGTGACTTAACATCTCATTAAACAAAAATCCCTTCTCACGCTCGCTTCTTCTCACTATTATCATACCATCAGTCTAATACCATCAGGCAACATAATTCGCAAAAGACAACACTAATAAAAGAACCAAAAAGGAAAGAGAAAAACGAACGTCCTACCTTTGCTTGGAATACTTAAGGTAAGCCATGAAAGCAGCAGCTGCCAACGTCCCAGTTGATGCTGCAGCAGCCAGCGGCCATGGCAACTTCCCAACACCTTCTTGAGCAGGTACTCCCTTTGAGCTTCTTTTTTCACTTGATTCAAATTTCTCAATCAAGCCTTTGTGCACTGCTTCAGCCGCTTCCAACTTCGAACCGAGGTCCCCAACCGTCTTCTCCAAAGCCTTGATTTCCTTTTCCTTCAAATCTAAGCTCCCCATCTCGACATCCAATTTCTTCTTCATAGCTTCATTCTCCTCCCTCAGTTTTGTATCGCTGTTTTTGGATAGCTCCTCAAGAACTCCCTTTTCCTCCAAAGTCTCCTTTAATTGTGACTTGAGTGCATCTAATTCTCGCACCAATCGGCCGACCTCTGCTTCCTTCTCCATGAGTGCATCGGCAGCCTTTTTGCGTTCCACCTCACCTTCTCTAAGATGAGTCTTGAGTGTTCTTATCTTCTCATCCTGCAACTCACACTGGCTTTCGATGGACATCAGTTTCTTGTTTGCATTGTCCAATGTGCGCTTCTCCTCTTCCAATTTTGATTTTGATTGCAGTAAACTCTCCTCCAATTCCCTAGTGAGGATTTCCAATCTGTGATCCTGCTCTTTAACCTTCTCCTTCAGTGAATCTCTCTCATTTTCAAGGTCTTTGATCACCAACTCTTTTGACTCTGCAGCTTTCCGGACCTCCTCAAGCGAAACCCTCAGATCCTCCATCTCGGTGGCCATCTCTTCCTTCTCGTTCATGGTGGAAATGAGGTCGTGCTGCAAGCGCACGACCTGGATTTCAAGCTCGGCCGCCCGAGAAGCCACTGACTTCAACATATTCTGCTCCTGTTGGAGAGCGCTCACAGTGGAGTTGGCTTCGTCCAGTTGCTGAAGCACTTCTTCTAATCTCGAACTCGTCTCGGCCGCCCTCCGTTTGGATTCTTCACTCGATTCAATGGCGGACATCATTTTCGACGCCTGTTCCCCAACCAGGCTTTGCAAATCGTCGCGCTCGTCCTCAAGAGACGAAATCTTCTCCTTCAAGTCCACGATTTCTTGAACCTTCTGGGCAAGGACCCCATCGTTGAGGGGCAGTTCACCTCCTGTTGATTTCACGACGATTTCTTCTCCGCGCTCTTGGTTTCCGTCATTCGAGGTCTCCTCGGTATTCATAGTTGCAGAGGTTTCGAACTAGACAGTCATAGAGAAACCATATTACAAAAGGAAAAGAGAAAAAAGAACTCAAGACAGCAACATGGATTCCAGGAAGGCAAAAAAATTAAAATGACATGCAATACGTTAAAGGAAATAATCATCAAAAAAGTTAAAAAAGCAAACAGAAAGAAAGAAAAATAGAAAATGCCATCAACAGACAAACAGAAAGGAGGAGGGGCGAAGGAAAAGGTAACAGAAAAAGGAGAAGGAAGAGGTGAAAAGGCACTTTTCTCGGACACCAGAATGTTGCTTAATGGACTTGAACGGGAAAGAAGGGAAAACTGAACAAGAATGGGCTCCCACCTTCCAAGGAATTGATTTTGGATATGGCGAAATCGCCAGATGCAATAGACTTGCGTTACTTCTTGGCAGCGAAACTTCACACAAGAAAGAAACAGGGAGGAATGCGAGAAAAAGACGATAAGAAGAATCAAGACTGAAAAAGGCGACAGAGAAATGAACGGGCGAAAATGAAAGGACAATGAGAAGAAGACACCTAATCCTCTCTCTCTCTCTCTCTCTCTCTCTCTCTCTCTCTCTCTCCATCGCAAAGAAGAAAAATAAAATGAAATAGACTGGGAAGGGAGGGTTACGCTCTTACAATACAGATCTCTTCTTCTTCTTCTTCAATGCTTCCTCTTCCTCGCTGCTGTTTCAGATCCCCGTCCTCTTCGCTATTATTTCAGATATCCGTCCTCTTCGATTATGAGAGAGAGAGAAATGACGCGAGTAATCCCTCGCGCCCACCTCTACGACGGCCGCCACAGGAGGAACTCAACAGGCCCTAACTCCGATACTCCCGCTTTTATTACTGAAACGTTTCACTTAAGGTCCATTTTACAGACCCTAATGTCGAAAACAGACCTATCGTTTTTGTCAATGCCCGCGATGCCTTCGAGTTTTTCTAACTGCCAGTAAAAACCCTAACTATTTTCTCGGATGGGTTAATTTATCAGTAAAAAAAAAAAATAGCAGTTTTTAGTAAAATGCAGATGCAAACATTTTATGAAGTTGCAGTAAGCATTTTATTCTGTAAGGAGCAATTATTTTGATACAAAATCCTAGAATCTCATATCCATAATTAAGATCAGACCACCCTTGATTCAACCTTAAATGCATTTTTATCATGATGCATAGATTTAAAATTCATACTATCTCAATCTTTTAAAATACAACTTTTTATAAAGTCTTGGATCTAAGATCTTTGGCTATCAAAACGCAACTTAAGTTATTTGTTAGAATATTCCACATACGATGGTGAAATATCTTAATGCACAAATCGTCCTTTAATCCCATAACATAAAAATAAAATTGTGTTTGATAGCCTCGAAACTAAGATCAATAACATATATTTTAAATTCATGTACATCTCATCAAATTTTGATGATATATTTTTCATTTTGACGGCTTTTTGGCTCTAAAACAGGAGCCTAGGTGTGGACTGCATGGAGTATATATATATGTATATATATATACACTCGATCGGCTTCGTAATAAAAGAAGGGTTAGCGTAGTTTTTGGTATCATTTATATTTTTACCTTTTCTAGTGGACATATTAAAATTTTTTAAGGGCGAATAGGAAAACAATAATTTAGCGACAGAAGGATATTGGGATTTTTTTTTAGAAGCGACAGAAGGATATTGGGATTTTTTTTTGTTCTCAAAAGGATCAGACAAGTTTGCTTTTAGCCTTTAGAAATTATAAAACACGATTTTTTAAAATTTTAAACAAAAATTGCCTGGGTCCTTCAAAGTTCTAAATGATTTGCAAGTAAATTTCGAGGCCCATAATTATGTTATGAGGAATGAATTTAAGCGATTTAAAATTGCCTGTGCCCCCATTCAATCATCTGTTGAAGGAAAACATTTTTCTATATCAAGTTTGACTACAAAAACCAATTTGCAATGGCTAAGTAAAAGGTGAGGACGATCCAGATCCAGCCTCAAGGCAGGAACAAATATGGGAATTGTTCGTAAGATGCGGATGAATAGGAAAAAAATTCGAAGATTGACGTAAGCGATTGCGTTTCTTTCCCTCCCATAAAGCGAGGGAAATTTTGTAGGGAGAGAGAGAGAGAGAGAGAGAGAGAGAGTGAGAGGTGAAGAGCGTGGAAAAATTGAGGAGGAACGAGCAAGAAATGGTGCAAATCATGGAACCAAACACTTGCATCCGAGGCTGCTGTAGAAGCGATACCATCCCTCTTCATCTCCACCCTTCCTCCTATTCCCTCTCTTCTCCAATCGCCCGAGGTAAACCCGTTTCTTCCCTTTATCCATTAGCACAAGCTGGATTTCTCTTCACTGCGCTCGAATTTCTGGTTGAACCCGAGAAAATCCACCTTGAATTTACACAGTCCATTCTCCTTCGATGAAGGGTCTGAGAGCGTCGTGTATGAAGCAACGCTGGCTGGCAAAAAAGTGGCTGCCAAGAAGCCTGTCTTGTCGACGTCGGACGATCTCAACCGATTTCATACCGAACTCCAATTGATGTGGTCAGTGAATTCGCAGAAGGCTCCTCGTTCTTGCTTCCAATTATAGGTTTTTGAGGAAAAACCGATATGGGTGGTTCATATTTTGATGGAAATTGATGTTTTTTATGAATTTTAGCATGGTGGATCATCCGGGCATAGCCACGTTAGCTGCAGCACATGCCAGACCACCGAATTACATGTTCTTCTTTGAATTCTATGAAGGCGGAAACTTGGCGGACGCATTACATGTTCGAGAATGGAGCCCATCAATCCACCAAGCGTTGTCCATCATGATTGCTCTAGGTTCGTTCTTCCTCGTATTATCTCAATACGCTTCTGAAAATTGAGGTGTTAGTTATCGGATCCAAACAACTATGCTAACACTGACGTGATTAGTGTACGATTCTGTTGTGATGCGTTTTGCAGTTCTCCTTGGAGATGTTTTAATTGTCTGTTAGCTTGTCCATATTGTTCTTTGGCTTCTTTACTGCGATTTATGAAAACATAGAATGTTAGAAGTAACGTTCCTGACGGCTACTTATTGTTCAGCAAAAGGGCTGAGGTACTTACACAGCGTGGGGATTGCACATAGGGACGTCAAACCAGCAAACATTCTTGTATGCTTCTCTCTCTCTCTCCCTCGTCGTACTTTAGGATCGTTTGAATTGGTCTTTTAATCATGTAACGAGAGCTGGATTGATAGCTTGACCTGTGTCTGGGATTCCAAGTCATTTGCATGTACTTGTGTGAATGATCACTGCCTGGCCATCTGAAACTTCTCAAGGCATTTGAACGACTCAGACGTCTGATCTGATATCCTGAGCTGGACTGGGCAGTGAGGTGGCAGCTCCGGCCTGTCTAAATGATGTTCCAGTCATGCCAAAGTGTGAGGCCTTTCCAATGGCTGAGCAACAGCAAGCAAGGCATCTCAAATTCCTCATAGGAGAAGATCCCCTGTTCTCCCACTCAATACCACCTAAGCCCCCCGCACCCATGTCCCAATAAGAAAGACTCTTGGGTTTGAGTTCCAAGGGATTCAAATGAATCTTATGCTTTCACATCCTGAGCAAATAGGCAGGCTCAAACGACCGCCATAAATTGTCTGTGGAGTTGTAGAATATGTTGTTACAAGGTATACAGTTCATCAATGTAATTGTTTTTCAATTATCTGTTGCAGCTTGACAGCGAACTTCAGCCCCGTCTTTCTGATTTTGGTCTGGCGACATTTAAGAAAGATATTCATCACATCTCTTCTCAAAATTGGAAATCTTCTGGCAAGCCAACTGGAGGTTTCCACAAGAAGAATATGGTTGGAACTTTAATTTATATGGCACCCGAAATATTAAGAAAGGATGTGCATACTGAGAAATCAGATGTTTATAGTTTTGCAATAACGGCCAAGTAAGCGTTCCAAGTCATAGAACCATGTATTTCTGTGTTTGTGTTTGCCAAGTCACTGCTTTATGATAAATCTGATATAATTGTGCGGAACGCCTAAATACTTCAGTGCCATCCCTTTGACCTATACTCTTCTGCCATGATTTTCATCTTCTAACTTTTTCCTTTTTCACATTTCTCCTTTTACAGCGAACTTCTTACAGGTGTGGTTCCTTACACAGACCTTCGCGCGGAAGCCCAGGTAATTGTGTATTCCTGGTTGTTTATAGCGGAAAGTTTGTAGAAGGTCAATCACATCACCTGACTGTGATCCACGATGCATGAAACTTGATCTTGAGACTTGATCTAGTTGTTTGGTTTTGGTATGCTATCCATCCGGCAGAATACAGTCAGTTTTACTAGAGTATTCTAGGTCTCAGTCTTGCTCATCAAATTTTTTGCATTCTCCTTTGTTAGCTTGGTTATTCTGATATATCTTCCAATATGGTGCCTGAGTATCCGTTTCACTGATTCGTTATTAACACTCTCTCCTGACATCAGGTATCTTTCTTTTGACCTTGCTTTCAGGCTCATACAGTTCTCGAGATGACCTATACTGAGCAGCAGCTCACATCAGCCATAGTATCAGAAGGGTTGCGTCCAGTATTAGCTGGTGCCAAGTCAGGTGCTCCATCGAGCTTGCAGTCATTGATAATGAGATGCTGGGATCCAGATCCTCAGAAGAGACCACTATTTGCTGAGATAGTTGAGGAACTAGATATTATCATGAATAAGGCCATACAAGAACCAGATGATATAAAAAAGGATGTTTTGCTGAAAGAGCATTCAGTGGATAGCCAAAATCATCAAACTCAAATAGAAACTAGCTGGTCAGCTAGAGGAATGGCATTCACTAACCATGCAACAACTGATGGTGCAAACTTCACCGTGTGGCTTCAGCATTCCTTTCTTTATCATCCCACGTTGTCATGTGGATCATTTTCAACATGTGGTAGAAGGGAGTCCATGGAGGATACACACTTTTTATTGCCTCATATGGATAGCATAAAAGACATCTCCTTCTTTGGGATATTTGATGGTCATAGAGGTTCGTAAAACTGTATGTATCATCTTCCCTTCTCATGACGAATGCTGTAACTCTAAGTAGTACTTATTTCCCTTGTTTAGGTGCCGCAGCTGCAGAATTTGCTGTAAAAACTATACCTCAATTCTTACGAGCCTCTGGTGCAATGAAAAGGTTTGCTAGCCTTTTATATGTTTTTGAATGTGCTTATATTGTGGTTTCTGAGACATTGATTGCCTATGCAGTCCCTCAGATGCACTATCAGATTCATTCCTGAGAACTGATATTGAGTTCAGAGAACAGTTGAAATCATGTCAACTTTTAAGAAGCAAACAAAGGAATTTCCATCCTGGCTGCACAGCAATTACAGCTTTGATAGTAGGAAACAAACTTTTTGTTGCAAATGCTGGTGATTGCAGAACAATCCTATGTCGCGATGGGCAAGCCTATGCTCTTTCAAAGGTTAAACATATTGATATTTCAGATTATGAAATTCACCTTCGTTAAGAAATTGAAGTGCATTTTTACTGCTTACTAAAGGTTAGGCAAAATGCAGGATCATGTAGCTAGCTGTCCCCAGGAAAGGGAACGAATTATTCGGGCTGGAGGAGAAGTCAAATGGCAGATTGACACATGGAGGATTGGTCCAGCTGCACTGCAGGTTATCTAGGCTCATAAGAGCAGATAGGGTGTTTGTCATTCCTCCATTCTTTCCAGTTTATATGGTTACCAATTAATTTTGTCACCAATCTGTTCCACTTCGAAACGACACTGCAAGGCTGTACTGAGTATCGCTTTTAGAAAGCTTTCTCGTTTGGCTTAATAAATACAATTACAGTTGTTCTATTGAAATCATTGGTTGCATTCGGCACTTCCTGTTCCTGAAACTTATGTTCACAGGTGACACGGTCAATTGGAGATGATGATTTGAAGCCTGCTGTGACTGCAGAGCCTGAAATAACAGAAACAGATCTGTCATCTGATGATGAATTTTTGGTATTGTCAAATATCTGCCTTCCTGCATTTTTTAAGTTTTGCTGTTAGTTACTACTAGAGTTGCCAGCATGTAAATCAATTGCTTTTTAGAAGGTTAGTGTCCTTGATTACCTGCCCGATTGATATCCATTTGGGCCAAGTACAGGAGGAACTGAAAGGAAAATGCTGGTAACCTGCATTTTCTTCTCTGTGATGAGGACTGAAGTTTGATTTTGAAACAATCTGAACCAGAGTCTGGTTTTCTTATTTTGGTGTCTCTAATGGGTACATGACATGCATATCTTTGCTAAAAATACAAGTCCTTCGTAATCTTTTTAATCAACTCATCTGGTTAACAATTAGATGGATGAGAGGTTTGATCTCTTAATTGTGGTTGCTTTTTCATTCTTGTTTCTAATTATTGCTAACATTTGAAGTAATGTCTAAAACAATTTGATGCAAATGACGCAGGTGATGGCTAGTGATGGTTTGTGGGATGTGTTAGGTAATGATGAGGTGGTTCCCATCATCCGGGATACTGTCAAAGAGCCTACCATGTGTGCTAAACGACTTGCCACAGAAGCTGTTGAAAGAGGAAGCAAAGACAACGTCACTGTTATTGTTATCTTCCTTCGTCCCGTATCTACTGCAGAAAGAATATTCTGAAATCTGAAATAAAATAGTGGAAGTTGCATCACATTTTCCCTACCTAGCAAGATAGCAGTATTATTGCTAAAGTTCTACCCACAAATCCTAAGAATAAGTTTTTCATCTCTTTCTGTGTTTTCGTAGTCAAAATTATTTATTTGTTGCACAAGCATTAGCACACACAACGTAAACTAAACATCTCTGGATGCTAGATCATGTTTTATACAGATCAATCCAATTTGCAATTTACCCTATTTTGGCATCTTTGCATATTACCGAGCCTGTCATGAGAAGAATTATTTATGACAGATTTTTCTGGATGCAATAACTTATAAAGAAAGAAGGCCCCCTTTGAGGTACCTTTTCTTTTTCACCATAACATAAAAAGTTCAAACTTTCTTAAAGGTCCTACAATTTTCTGGCCTAGAAAGTGCACGTATGCTTGATCTTCTTCAATTTGTCTTCCATTCTTGAACACCCTTCCCCATTCTGGAATGAAACATTAATTTACTCGTCTAATGTAACTGTGTAAGCCTAGACTTGGAACTTAACTTGACCACGTTGCAAGGTGTGTGAATCCCTTAGTAGCATGCATCATAAGATGCATCCAAAAACTATATAAATTGATCGTCATTATCGGTGGACTAATATCATTAAACATCTATTTATCAAATTGACCCCTATATCGACTCGGATCGGACGGACGAGTCGAAGCAGGAGAGCTGGAGATGAATCGGAGCTTCTTCCAGTGGCAGGAAAATGCTGTCTTGATTCTTCTTTATACTGAGAATTATCCATGATGCTCTGTAGGTTTGAATGTTGCTAAGTTAAAATACTAATGAGTGTGATAATTAAATGATTCGTTTCAATGTGGTTGAAGATGAATGAAAAGGCCGATTCGGAGATGTATAGTTCGATCCTATGTAGAGTGACGCATTTAAAAGAAACCAACGCGGTCTGCACAGAGGAGTTACTGCACCTTCCTTCTGTGAGTCCAAGGAATGTGGGCTCAGTGGGGGTCAGGGAATCGATGCTTAAAACTTTTCTTCTTCTTTTCAAACTTCTTTTTGTTAATTTGTTGGATCAGCATTGCTCAGAATGAGCCTTTTGCCTTCCCCTAAACGAGCCTCTGCCGTGGATGACTCGTCCTCCAACACTATAAATACTGTTATGCTGCTATAGAGGTTCATCATCGGCTCTCTTTATCTCTTCTTTCTCTGATCATGGATGCCATTAAGCCAGTAGTTGTGTTCGCGGCTCTTGCCTTTCTGGTGTTCCATCTTGTTGAGGGCAGACTTGCGTCTGAGTTGCAATTGGTATGTCTCCTACAGGGTTAATCTGCAACAGTAAAGCTTTCTGATCTCTTTCTCTCAGTCTCTCTCGCAGAAAACACAGTCTTTCTGCAAACTGCATTAGCACATGAACTTTGCATCTTCTTTTAACGTACCCAACGCTGCAAACAAATCCAAAGCGGTCCAGTTCTAAGAATTGGCACTTAACAGTTTAACGCTGCTGATCATATGGTCTTCTTCTATGCTTTTTACAATTGGAAGTTTCAGAAAATTCAAAACAGTTGCGATTCACCGCTCGTATGTATTGACATCGCTTTTTTGAAATGTATCTCTCGCAGGCAGAAGTCAAGGGACATGAAAGATCCCTCCTCCAAACTATAGGTTCGTTCATCTTCTTCTTAATGGGACAACTTCGGGTTTCTAGACAATCAAACACGTTGCTTCTCAACCATGAACTTCTTCTTTTGCAGTTAATTGAGATGGTGAGTTTTTTTGTGGGTGCAGACTGCGCAGAAGCTTGCAGTGTGAGGTGTTCAAAGGCATCGAGGCAGAAAAGGTGCGAGTTCGAGTGCGGGAGCTGCTGCAAGAGATGCAACTGCGTCCCTCCCGGCACCTACGGCAACAAGGAGGCCTGCCCTTGCTATGCTAGCATCACCACTCACGGTGGAAAGCCCAAATGCCCCTGAAGACTTGAATACTTTGCGAGACGTTACATATGGAATTGTTATTTGCATCTTCTTCCCTTGGCTTGTTTGTCCAGCTCTGTTTCTAATGATCTACAGTAAGATAATGTATTAGCAGGAACTCCTGCTTCCAAGTCTTTTTGTTCGTATGATAAATAAAGGTTGCAGATCTTCCTGTGAAAACCTGCTGAGGGATAGGCCCTCATCCATTTTATTAACAAAAATAGGGATATATACAAAAAAAATCACATCCTTGTGAGGATGATTACATTATCAAAAAGAAAGTTGACTGGGATCCCAGCCAACTTGTCCCATAAAGCATTCTTTATATCCCCTATCACCGGAACACAAACACAACATACTACATATTTCCACTGAAGGCTGATGGTACGCCAACTTCAATTTGCTGTTAAGCCTTTGCACGTGCAAAAGATGTCTTGCCCTGTCTGTGGTACCTTTGATGACTTTGTCTAGCTTATCTTTTCAAGCCTCATTGTTGGCTTGTACAACAATGAGATGCTCAGAAGTATTGATCTTCTCTAGACATTTGTTCAAGATCCAGTTCTCAGAGAATGCTCGCCCTTCTTTCGACCAAGAACAGACTCCAAACATGTATTCTCCATTGTAACATCTAATCAGTCCTGCAGTACGATTCAAACCTTCACCATGCCAAGTTGCGATGTGGATGTTATAACTAACTCCTTCTTGGAGGCTCCAATCTGCTGCCATGATGCCTTGGCGTAGCCAGATTCCCACTCTTTGACTGTTCATTCTATTACGATTAACTTTTTGGTATTGTTCTCTGCAATATTCCCAAAATATAGAGCAGTAGTCACCAACTATATGTTCATGTTCATGTTTAACCTTGTTCCTCAACTGCCATAGGAACCATATGACCATGTGGAAAGTTATTTTCCATATGCCCTCCCACAGTTTTCTTCTAAATTTCCTTCTAAACCACCAAACAAAGCATTGTTTAATGGACTGTTGGCGAGAAATCTTTTGATTGAATTTGGCTGCAATGAATTGCCATAAAATTTTCGACTTCGGACATCCAAAAAACAAGTGGCTTTCATCCTCCTCATGGTTTTGGCATAGAACACACCTAGAGGCCAACTGCATCCCTAGTTTTTTGAGTCTGTTTTCAGTCATGGTTCTGCCATAACATCCAATGTAGACTGTCCAAGTGACCCTTGGTAATCCATGTTTAACCCATATATACTGTCGCCACTTTTCAGTTTCCTTATGCAGCCTGATGGCCTCCCAAATCTGTTTTCGATTGATTGGGCAGGAGTGCTGATTAGCCCAGACGAGTGTATCAGCATGATTATCCACCATGGTGAGTGTCGCAATATCAGGCTTCCATCTGTTCACAGTATCACGCAGCGCTTGATTAGGGCCATACATAACCTCTCTAACAGTGATTCTAGTATTGATAACCTCAAGAATTGGGTCATTAACATCAATCACCGCTGCTAGGGGCCTTCCTGTCCAACTGTCAATCCAAAATTTGGCTCTTGTGCCATCTTTAATTTGCCAGCAGACTTTATCCTTGATTTGCTTCCAAGATTTAACTATATCTTTCCAATGTTAGAACTTTTAGTGAAAGACAGAGCATGCCACAAACCATGTTCCTTGAGGTATTTCTTTCTAACATAAACTGCCCAAATGTTGTTGGTGCTAAGCGCTCTACAGGCTAGATAGGCAAGATTTGCTGTATTAGTGTCCTTGATCCTTCTCATGCCAACTCCTCATTTGCTCTTCGGTAAGCAAAGTTGATTCCATTTAACCAAATGTGTTTTGTTTATGTTATTATTGCTACCCCAGAGGAAGTTAGCACACAGGCTTTCGACTTTTTGCATAAATTTAAGAGGCAGTTTATATACCATGCTTATGTAAGAGGGGATAGTGGATAAGACATACCTGATTAAGCAAATTCTGCCTGCATAAAACAGCAATTTGTTCTTCCAGCTGCCCAATTTCTGATCAATTTTAAGCAACAATCCAGAACATTGATTTTCTACCAACCGTTTGTTTTGAAGAGGTACTCCAAGATATTTAAAGGGGAGTTGCCCATCTTGCCACTCCATAATTCGAGCAGCCTTGCTAAGCTCTACCGGGCTGGTGTTGATCCCAATGATAGTGCTTTTATCTTTGTTTACTTTGAGCCCTGAGCAGTTTTCCAGTTCTTGAAGGATACCCTTGATGGTCTTCAATGACTTCATGTGATAGGCTACGAACATGATCAAGTCATCAGCATAAAACAGAGAATCAATGTCAGACCTGTCTTTACCTATCGTGGGCAGTTTAACTTGCTTATTGTTAATGACATGCTTCAGGCTTCTCGTGAACATCTCAGCGACAATGAGGAAAAGGTACGGAGACAAAGGGTCACCCTGTCTTAAACCCCTTTGAGGAAAAAACCAATTTCCTTCCTTGCCATTCAAGACTACTGTCATACTGACAGTTCTAACTAAAGTCATCACTTTTTGTATCCAAATGACGTCAAAGCCCAACACTTGCATGGCATTCTCCAAGAACTCCCAAGACACTCTGTCGTAGGCCTTGCTGAAGTCAATTTTCATGCAAAGTGACTTGCTCTTCCTAGCTTCCATAGAGTGGATCAGTTCCTGAGCTAACAAAATACTGTCTTGGATGCATCTTCCTGCTAAGAAGGCATTTTGGTTCACATCAATAATACGACATAAGATAGGTCTCATTCTCCTGACCATGATACGACTCAAGAATTTGGTGGTGCTGTTGCAGAGCGAGATGGGCCTAAAATTCTCAATATTATGATCACCTGGAATCTTAGGAATGACGACGATATGTGTACGGTTGACCTTGCGAACCAGCCTACCATGAGCAAAAAAATCTCTTATATAAACTTGGATGTCTTCTTTAACAATATCCCAGTTTTGAATGTAGAACTTGTTTGGGAAACCATCAGGGCCAGGCGCAGAGTCAGGGTCGGCACCCTTAATCGCCCAAATGATTTCCTCTTCAGAGATAGGGGCTAATAAGCTGACATTCTCTGCTGCAATGACTGTTATCCCTTCCCGCGTCTTGCAAGACGAACGCCCTGTTTCATTGCCTCTACTTTGTAGGTGGCTTAAGTGATCATGAAAGGCCTTGCAGATGTCTTCCTCCTCTTCAAGTTTTTGTCCATCCACTGTGATTGCATTAATTTTATTTCTGCGTCTTTTGCTCTTGACTGACTCATGGAAAAACTTGGTATTGGCATCACCATCTTTGAGCCATTTAATTCTGCTCTTTTGTCTCCAATAGATCTCTTCCATTAGAAGAATATGGCTTAGTTGCTCTCGGTATTCAGTTTCCTTCTGTGTAGCATTCAGATTGCCATTCTCCACCTCAATTTGCACCCGCAACATGTCATTTTTGAGATCGTTGATCTTAGTTTCAAAGCCTCTCCCATACCTCTTCGCCCAAGAGGACACTGTGGTTTGGACTAACTCAAGTTTCTTTAAAATCCTGATAAGTCGACAACCCTGATTTGACTGACGCCAGCAGTCCTTAATGATGTTCTGACATTCAATTTCTTCCATCCAAAAGTTATAGAATCTAAAGCAAGGTCTACCACTAGCCCCAATTCTGCGATGATAAGCATTGAGAATAATCGGATTATGATCAGAGCAAGTGCGAGGGAGAATCATGAGGTCATTGCAGTTAAACATGAGCTCGATCCAAGCAGGCGAGACAAAGCAGTGGTCAATCTTGCTCATAACATTGGCAAGGCCCATACGGTTGTTAGTCCAAGTATACTTGATGTCGGGGTTAGAAATTTCTGTTAGGTTGCAACTATTGATAAAATTTGCAAAGGCCATACAAGCCAACTGAGCAGGAGGGTTGCCAGATTTCTCGACAGCCCCACTAACACCATTGAAATCTCCAAGACAGACGAGAGGCTCCTCAAAGGACATGATAATTTGCTGCACGTCAAGTAATTGCCACTTTCTACGCCTGAAATCAATATCTAGATACACCCCAATTGCAGAAAAGAGTATTCCAGTGTTCTTGTCCTTGAAAATGCATGATATCCACGTAGGAGACAAGAAGACGTGAACCAGATCAATTACATCTAATTGGGGGCATAAGTGGACATAAGTGGTCAAATCTGCGTTAAACACACTTTCATATTATATGTTTTGAGCAACGCCCATGAGAAATTATGTTTAAAGCAGATTTGACCACTTATGTCCAGGTCTATGCCTATTCCATACCAGTTGCTCATGGTGAAGAAGACACGCATATCATCACCATCGGCAGCAGTTACCATGGTTTACTTTTTGCAAATTCACATTTTCCATTGCTGGTGAACGGTGTTGTGTGGTGGATTCAGCCCACCCTGTAATCAGCTGTTATTCGGATCCTCAAATTTATAAAAGGTGGGTATCGGGCCGGCCCGATTTGGCCCGTCGGGTCAGCACAGCCCGTTTAAAAATAAAAAATAATTTTTTAATTATAAAATATTTTTTAAATTATAAAATATATTTATCAATAATAAATATACATTATAAAAACAAAAAAAAATTAAAAAATATATATTTTTTAAAATCCTAAACGGGCCTACCGGGCCGGCCTATCGGGCCCGGGCCCGGCCCGACGCCCACCCTTTAGTAAAAACCCTTTGTCGGGGTCGTGCCCCGGCTTCGGCCGAGGAGGAAGTTCGGTGTGGTGCCCTGGATTCGGAGGAGGAGGAAGAAGATGAACAAGGACAAGATCTTCAAGCTCGCCAAGGGGTTCAGGGGAAGAGCGAAGAACTGCATACGCATAGCGAGGGAGAGGGTAGAAAAGGCCCTGCAGTACTCCTACAGAGATCGTAGGAACAAGAAGAGGGACATGAGGTCCCTCTGGATTGAGAGAATCAACGCCGGCACCCGCTTGCACGGGGTATCACTGTCCCTTTTGTTTTACTTTTCTTCTGAATCTTGAATCCTCTTATATTTTAGCTTTTCATGGGTTTGCATTTCTAATGTATGTTTACGTATCTAGCCTTTGATTGCTTAAATTCGTGTCCATCCCGTGGTGAATCCGTAACTTGCAGGATCATGCTTGTCGTTAAATAAATTTCGATTTTTTATGGTCGAAACTGTAAATATTTTGGGTTCTCATTTATGGTCTTCTATGACTGGTCTGGTGCGGGAATGGGTAGGTTTTGAATTTTTACTTGGACTTTTACGTGTAAGCTGGGATCTGGTGTTCGTTTGTTGGTTTGAAGAATTGAAGATTTTAGTGCCTTCGTGGAGTATTTGCATAGACATGAATGAGAATGTTGAGCATTAAAGTCACTCGTCTGAATCACGAACATAATCTGAGATATTTAGATTGCAAGATCAAGATATTGATGATCGTATAGGAGTGAGAGCTGAGAGGATGGGGTTGGGGTTTAATTAGTTGTGATTAAAAGGACTAGCGCATTCAGCAAGGCTCTACACCCAGGAGTTAAAAGGGAAATATCAAAAGAATGTATAAGAGGATAAGGTAATCATCTACTTAGTACTTACTTCCTCTGGTCTAATTTCCTGTTACATTGTGAGCTAAATTGGAAAAATTGGTCGAACGACCCAACAGACCTGTTCTTAATTGCTATTCTGTTACTTCAAGAATCTGACAGACATGATTCAATGCAGTTGTAGTCTTTTGCTCTGAAAAGGAAAAGTTGATCCCACAAGTTATTTTGGGTACCTAATATACTCTGGTGATGATTCATACTTGAATGCTTCATTAACCAAACTTGTCCCATGCCGAATAGGTCTTGCTGATGATACATGTCAAATTCTAGAATCTTATTGTCCTATTAAAATAACTGAAAGAAACTGAGAAGCATTTAAGAATAGCATAAGCTCAGAAGGATGTAACTAAATTTTATTGTTCCTCTGATTAGTGCTCTTAAACCCAAAGTCATGCAATTCATCTCAAACTTATTCTAGCAGCCCAAAGGTCATTGTCACTAGCTGCTGTGTTGCAAGGACACTGATATCGATGTAGATATCGAACACACACACACATATACATTAAATCATGAGGTGGAGGCTAAAAGAAGGAAATGGTGTATCTGCTCTTTCTCCATCTACTTATTATCTCATAAAATGGCGTAATGGAGAGTTATAAAAGGGAGAGCCTGGACTAACGTGAGCCTTGGTCCTACGTTAGGGCTGGTTAATCCTTTTTTCTGTTGCAAGAGCAAACATTTGGACATGCAATAGACCTGTTGTCGGGGAAGTATAATTTGAAGGGTGTAGATGAATTTGATGACTTTTCTTCTCTTGGCTTTTGCTGTTTCAGGAGCACTTTGATAATAATCCAGCATTTAACAACTTGGCTTCTGTCTGTTTTTTCCATTTCCTTTTCTTCCTTTGGTCTTGAACTCTATGTCTGTTGAGAACTGTTGAATGAAGGGCTGAATGCCTTTGTTTTGGTGCATTTCTTTTAGGACATCAGTGGCCTATGGTTTCTCAACTATGGACATAATATTTGGGAACCCTTGCGTTCCTTGGGATTTTAGGTTATTTTGGTCGCTTGGCCCTAACAATAAAAGAGCTGTTAGTAACAGCAAAGTTTACAAAAACATGTAAGCTTTAAGACCAATTTCCTGTTTCTGTTTCCCTCTTTCTGATATCGACAACAAAGAAATGGTTCCTATGTTTCTATGTCCTTATTGCCATTGGGGTGATTAATTGAATGTGAATGTCGGATATCTGAGCTAGCACCTGAAGTTGCCTGTTTGTTATGTTTCTTTATTTTTCAATATTATTTGAGTTCATGGTATACTAAGGTTACTCTGGTGCTGTATGAGAATTATTGAGCTTGGCTTCGTAACGACTAATGCCGACTGTTCATCAGATTCTACTTTTTTGTTCCTTTTCCTTGTGCATGTTCTGATGCTATCAATTGTGTCTGAAAACTCACTAGGGCGCAGCCACACCTGCTCAAGAAGCATACCGCTAGGTTGAGCCAAGACAACGGAAGCATAAACCTGATCTTTATAGTATGAATTTTGTGTCGATTGTTTGAGAATGATCTTAGTTGTGATATATATCCACTTAAGTCACATGCCAGTAGAAAATTGAACAGTCGATCTGTATGTGTGTGTGTGTGTGCACGTGTTATACAATGTTGACACTGTTCTTTTGTATACAGGTTAATTATAGCACTTTCATCCATGGATTGATTAAGGAGAACATCCAGCTAAACAGAAAAGTGTTATCTGAACTATCAATGCACGAGCCATACAGCTTTAAGGCGCTCGTAGACATCTCTCGAAATGCATTTCCTGGAAACAAGCTCCCCAAGAAAGTAGGCGTGGAAGCATGATTTTCCTGTGCCAGCTTTCACAAGGTCTGACCAATAATTGGTCCTGGTGGAACACGTATCCTGCTTTTCTTTTCAACTTGTTTCTTCAAGGCTGTTGTTGAAGCTAGAGAATGTTTTCAGTTTTGTAGAGTATTGCATTTTCAATCTACCAGCATGTTGAAACCATTCTGATATATGTTGAGTCAACCGCTTATTTTCTCCACCGGTTTATTTCCTCCTTCTGCTTTTCTTTTTTGAGGTGAAGTATGGGTTCAGATGGAGGTAGGGTTGATATATTATGGTGTATTGTTTCAGTTTGTTTACCTTCAAATGAGTACTGTGTCTCCCTTTTGTAGACGAGACACAGGCTAACCGTGATCTGTAGAAGAATTTTTTCTTTTTATCCAGAAGACAGGAATGCAGTTAAGCACTCTTCATAAATGTATTTTGATAATGGATAAGATCAATTCTCGTTTGCAGAACGAATTTAGCAAAATAAAAAACTATTGCTTCTCTCAAATTGATCTCGTGGGAAGCGTTTTCTAGTAAATAGAAAATTCTTGACGATATTTGTTGATTTGGGTGGAGAAAGAGCGCTTGGACCAGTGCTTCTCCATTTAAGACAGATTACTTAAGTGCCTTGTTTGTGTGCGGATATGCGTGTTTGCATGGTATCTTAAATACTGCCATATGCAACAAAGTGCTTTATTAGATTACCAAGACAAAATAGAGAGAGTTCCATGCATACATACACAGGTGTTGCTGATCTTTCTGCAGAAAAAAATCATTGCTCAATGAGAATGTAATCGGCATCATGTGGCAGCAAATCAGCAGCTGTAGGTGGGAGGTGATGCCTACTCGTGGAGTTTGGTTCTTGCCTTACTTTGGCATGAGCCTCTGCATCATGTTGGAATGCTTTAACCAGATCTTGAAGCTCTAATTTCCTCACGTTAATTTCTTCCTCTGTCACCGGCCTCCTTAACCCGAGATATAACATTCCAAGCCCAATCAAGATGGCGCCTGTTAGGAAAACAATGGCAGAGAACAGACCAAATGCATAGGGTGTTGAACTGCCTCCTGGTATCCCATCCAGGTTTACTCCAAAGAGCCCAGTGATGATTGAGAGCACGAGTCCACAGCCTCCAAAAACAGCCAAATTATGCGTGATCCGGATGCTTTTGTCCTGGACAAGAAATATCAATCTACATTCATGATAAAGAAATTACAACTAGGAACGCAACAAAAATTTAGATTGTCTTTGCACTGTAAGTGCAAACATACTGCGGGAATACAATTTTGAGAAGATCATACCACTCATTAAACATTGTTTTCGGGCTTTATTCAGCAACATTTTTCTCATATATTAAAAAAGTCATTTCGTTTTTTCGTCTTGGGAATTTAAAAGAATAAAAACAATTATGAAATTAAAATTTTCTTTTAATTTTCTTACAAAAACATTAATAAAAAGTCAAAATAATTATTGAAATGTTAAATAAACTTAAGAAAAAGTTATATCAAAACACGTTGTTCTTCGAAAAATATAAATAATTTATTTTTTTTATTATTTTTCAAAATACTGCTATTCTTTTCGTGTTTTTCTCGTTTTCTCCACTTTTCCATTTTTAACGACACGTTTTAAAAAAAATGGCGGCATTTGTACAATGGCTGATAATCACCTGCAGCCATGCTCTAACGTTGCTCTGCATGACATCTTGAATTGTGAAGAGACGAGCTCGAACCGCTTCTTGCTCCTCTATCATTGCTCTGGTACTCTTTCTTATCTCTTCTAGCACAACTTTTGTTGCATAGCCTCGTAAAAGCTGAAGTAGCTCGAAAATTATTTCCTCCCTTGCATGCAGCGACCATTTCACTCGGATAACCTATGATGTTCCAGTCTTAACAAGAATGACCATTTACAGAACTTGGTATCAAGAACTTGCGAAAAATCTTCAGCCTCTAGATTAATACGAGGATCATGCTAGGCATAGTTTATTCAGAAAAGCTTTCTTTCATCTCCAATCTCTAAGTAACTTTATACCGATTAATCCATTCTTCCTAGGTTACTGCTAGACGAGCTTATTTGTGCATAACTTTAAAAACTCAAATTGACAGAGAGAATATGAACGGAAGGGAACATGCGCTACTACGTGAGCTTATTTGTGCTTAACTTTCAAAACTCAAATAGACAGAAAGAATATGCATGAAAGGGAACATGTTGGCATTCGTTAGCCATATCCTGCATAAACAATGGTCAAATAACAAGTCAAAAGAGCTTATCCAAGGTACGATGAGCCAACGGCCAGCAAAATTTGAGCAACTTGTCACACTAAATTTGGTGATATGTACCTGAGTAGCCAACCTTCTAATTTCTTGATTTAGAATCATGCTCATCAGGTTTAGATCTTCATTGTTTCTCCTGCCAACAAATGCATCTTTATTCGCTTAGACAGGTGTCTAGTAATATAGGTTGCAAAGGGGAAAACTGAGCAAGATTTAAGTTAAATAAATCATAGTTCCCATGAAGGATTCAGAACCAGGCCCCACAAAGCCAAGCTGATTCTAACACCCTATCTTTAAGTCTTCAATTCGAAAAAGAAAGAAAATGGTACGCTCAGAAGTTGTTTGATTCCTGTTCCTGAAATGAGTGGAATGGAAACGTCCAGTTCGAACATCCAACAATGTTCCAGGAAGTTGTGGCCCATTCTGGGACACTGTTTCCGACCAGGACAAGTGTGAGAGGACTCTCTGCCCACACTGTGGAGCAAACATTATCATATTGGTCCAGAACTCATAATACATGGAAGAAACCAAAGAAATTGAAGCTGGAGCCTATGCACATGAAGGTTTACCTGTTCACAAACTTTAACTCCACCTCATCTGATGCTCCAAATATGTACTTGCGAAACAACCTTGAGCAAAGATCATGAAAAAAGCATAATGTTGGCAAATCTCTTATAAAACCACGGCAGAAATACACAGATAGGGCTTAAATTAACAAAGAGAAACATCTGATATACTAACCTAAAAGCTTTTTGTAGCTTTTGGTATCCCTAGCAGTTCAAAATAAATATGGCATTGTATTGTACTCGTTAAAAGTCTGAACTCAGAAACCTTATTTCTTTATGGTAATAATATGCATCGACTTAAAAACTAAAAAGCTTACCTTTGAATTTGGAACTTACGGACCTAAAACTATTTTTGCCTTATATCCCACGGGAGAAGTATTGCTGAATTTTGGTGCATAGTTTGCAGAAGACCTGATGTGGAGGTGCCAAAAAACTCTTTTATATTCCCCGTTTAGAAGCTTGGATCCAGCATCTCTCTTAGAATTTGAATGTTAATGTTACTAGCATTGAAAAGTTCAACAAATATGAGTGAATAATAGCTGTCATTTTAAATCCTTTTGAGAGTCCTTTTCCCAAACGCCAACACTAACCAGCAAGGTGATCGTAGTGGTAATACAGAAATGATAAAGATTTGCCCTTAATAATGACATCACACGTGAGATGTCCATCCATGACCTCCAAGGTCATTGAGGGTCATTGAGGATGATGATACTAAATCTATAAACTTGCACGTGAAAAAATCATTCACTCATCCTTATAATGGCATGCAGACACCACAAACTCCAACACATGACAGGATAAATTTATTCCTCACAGCTTCCTGCTACTTTTGACTGACAGAATAGAAATTACACCATGTGGTGATTTACGAGGCAAAGCTAACCAAGCAAGGCTTATGTGTTAGTAAACATAAAAGTTATTAAATGACACTCCTGTTACTCAAGATCAAGGTGGAATCAATGCTTTTCAAATCTGACGTTCAACTATTTTTTTCTTCTTCATTCTTAAAACATTTCAACTCCAAGAGATTATACAATGCCACATATGAAATAAACTAGACTGATGATCAATCAACTTTTCACTTTTCTAAAATTTGGACTCTTGGAGAAGTCATTCAGCATCTGTCAATGATGATACCTTACTGATGATGAATTCCCACATGCACATTGATATCTTACTGATGATTAATTTCCACATGCACATTTTCAGCCATCAGAACGGTTCATAGAAAATCTATTCAAGTAGAAGCACAAAAAAAACATGTACCTATCATCCCATCTGGTAAGGCGACTGGCCAAACATGCAATTAATTCATGAGCTGACTTTGGAGATTTAGTACCACCAGCAAGAAGAAGATCCTGAAGAACGTCAATGTGCAGAACTAAGTAGACTTCTAGTTTTCTAGATTGAAATAGACGGTATACCCATCCATAAAGGAAAAGTAGATTGAAATAGATGGTATACCCATCCATAAAGGAAAAGTAGTATCCAGCGAATCATCCAAAATGAAGTACCTGAACTTCAGTAATTCCTAAGACATTGATATGTGATGAGACTCCCTTGACATGTAATGCTGTGAGCAAAAAATTTTGGGCTTGCCATGATCGAAGAACAATTGGAATATCATCCTCATAGGAGAAGGGATCCCCTACTGACTGGCCAAGGAGTTCAAACAATAACCCACCAGCAACTCTGACTGGAACCTATGCAAGATTCACCATCCACTGGCTAAGAAATGAAAACAGAAAATATACCAGACCATTTATGAAACACAATTATATCTTGCTCTGGAAGTGAACATATATATCAAAGGATAAACAAGAAGTTTGTAAGCTGTCTAAGTCAGAGATACAGGAGTTGCCAAAATATGCAACACAAACATGAAGCCTGAACATGCTAAAGGCCAGAAAATGAGTAAAGGAGAATGACCGACATGGTGCACATAAGCAGATAAACAGGATAAACACATGGAAATTTAAAGAGCTCGCTATAGGAAGACTGGAGCTTCTATGAAACAAAATACAATTCACTCGTTTGGAAATAGACAGGCAACAAATTAGACAAGCAAAATCTGAAAATCGGGAAGCTGTAGGCACTAAAAAGAGCTCAAAGATAACCTCATAGTACAGGTGTTTCATTCGCTCGCTGATCAGACGACTTTCATCTCTTAAAGCAGTACTAATTGCAGGATGCAACCATTGTGCATTTCGTAACCATGAATCGACATTTGGATGAGTTGGAATGACATGACACCACCACGTAGGACCAGCTGGTTTTTCCCAGTAAGGAGCTGCAATATCTGCAACTGTGAGATCCTCATCCTCGGCACTCATGTCTATTGTTCGTGTAAACCTGTCTTGATCAACTTGCACGGATCTGACAAGTTCAGAAATTCTTTCCCATCCAATTGGAACCCAATGATTATCCGAAACATTTCCGATGGCTTGACTATTGCGCCAAACATACTCGTTAGTACCTTCACTACCTTCAAAAAGAGCATACCGATAGGCGGCAGACTGTTGGTTTATTTCATCTAGTTCTTGAACATAATTGTATGCACTTTCATCCTTTTCAATAGGACCATCGTCACAAGCTGCAGGCTGCTGGTTTTGGTTGTCCAGTTCTTGACTCCGGGGGTGTTTGATGAGGTGCATCTTCGAGCCTGATTTTGTGTAATTTGCCTTACCTCGCGGCCGAATGTACTCAAAAGCACAAAGAAGTCCATCTACCCAAAGTTCATGTCCATTTGAAGGCTCTTTGTGAGCTTGGTTTTTGACATTCTCAATCCTTGCATTCATTATTTCTACTTCCTCGGTTCCGTCACTCATTTATAGTTTTATATGCCGTTAAATGAGGCTATGAAGTATTTATTTAAAGAGCTTGAGAAAATCTCAAGCCACAAATGTGATTGAAGATGATCCAAATTAACCAAAATGAATTGCATAGCAGCATAGGCCTCTGTCCTTGAATCTATTAGTAACTCAACTTAGCTAATTAAGGATTTCTTAGAAACATCTCCTGCCAAACACAATTCCCATCTAACAGGGCAAGTCTGCCACATCTTCTGAAGCTCTTATCCAAAAAGATTTCACGAATTCTGAAACTTTAGTTTCTTCCAGGAACCTGACTGCAAACAGAAAATCAAAAGTTGTCAGCTTATACAAATGATCGTTGAGAAACAATGTGAGACAAAAAAGTTAGAGTCGTTGATTATCGCCGGATATGGCTTACAACTAGCATACCGACAAGAATCCTTAATCTTTGGGCTAGACTTGGCCTGGAAGTAGGCGACTTCACTTTTCCAGAATAAAGTTTCTGGAAACTTCATTCCAAACCTTTACTCCTAGCAAAGGTTGCCTTGGGGACTGAACCACCGCCCCACAACCAAGCCAGAAAACAGAAGAAACAAACTTTCCCTTGAAGGGATAGAAGCACCACTCCATCCAATTGGGAACGGAGTCAATCGTAGGAGAAGACTCGAAACACCGCCTGCGATCCTGAAAAAAAAAGAAAGAAGGAAAACCAGAAACTCACCTCTGGCGAACACAAAGCTACCATGAAAGAAACAGCACAGACAATTCAGCCCGTGTCACTCATCAGTTGTCAGTTGTTTCAAGATATACGTTAACCTCGACCAAAATGGTGTACATGCAAAACTCTCCCAACTTCGTCTAAACGTATCCCATGAACTAATTATGGTAGAGGAAAGATCAAGCAAAACGTTCTTGAAAAAATAAAAGATGGGCGTGAACGACAGAAAGAGAGGGGAGGACGAGGAGGAGAAATTTTGCCTCTGGGGCCACCAACTTTACCAAAATAAAGCGAGGGTGATGTCCCCTCCGATGGAGGGATGAAAAAAGAGAATGCAGCAAAAAGACGATTCCAACAGGGCGAGTCGGTTACCTGCACACACAGAGAAAGAGAGGGGGAGAGAGAGAGAAAGCAAACCGTTATCATCTGCTCACGCGTGGCCATCTACCATCTTCCTTTCCGAATGCGCAGGTGGCAATATTCCACTTGGTCCCGCCAAAAATAGCCGCATCTGGGCAGGTCCGAGAATGGCTGGTTAAGTGCTGCAAGTCTGCACCTGCTCAGGCTTCAATCCATGAAATGACTAAGTCAATAAGATAGCTGGCTGATTTCAATTTGATTATTATTAAAAAGAAACCATGTTAAGGTCACAAGATACAACAGCTTCTGGGAAACTGAGGATAAAGTTTGGTCTTGCCAAGTATAACATTTGTGCCGTTGCAATGCTTCTACCGGCTTCCTTCATTTTCCATTAGCAATATAACTGGGGTTTGATCCATAGTGTATCTATGTGACGCTTCAGGAACATCTGTTTCGCGTTCTCGTTGCACAATATCCACACAGTCTGTATTTTTCTTTTCATGATCATATGACTGCATTCTGTCGATCAATATATTAAGAATGTTGTTGATGACTAATGGAGAAACATGTATGATATATTCATGTAGTATACCAGCTGCAGGTAAGGACTTCATCGAATGACATTGAGTTACTGTTAGAGGTTACAATATGTGTTAATCTTTTGGTTTCCATTTTCTTCTAGTTTGATAATGTTGTTTTCGTTTTATGGAAAGCTTTTTCTGGAAATTGTGTGGCCATGGTAACTATCAAGGCAGGAACTAGAATGCTAAATGTTGTTTGATTCCTACTGTTACCATAAGATTTTGGTGTTGGTAGTCCAGGTCTGACTATTAACTATATATGCAACTTAGCAATAGTTAAATATCCACGCTCATGTTACTAAGAATATGTTACTCATGTTTTGCTACTTGGCTTTTGTGTCTTTTGTGTTTACACTTTACAGTATAAGTGTTGTTTGTCATCTATAATTGGGACAATGTTGTAACCATATGGTGTTTGTAATATGTCCTTGTTGGTTCTACGCCAGGAAGATCATCAGATACGCGTCCAAATAGTAGCTCTATAGGTCCAAAATTTCGAATGTAGCAAGGAAGTGAGACATGTTGGCAGGTACAAGTGCAGAGATGTATTAGAGGTTAATGCTACTCAAACAGTGGACGAAGACACTTGCATGAAGGAAATGAGGCAATAGAAGCCAATGTTGAACTGAAACGGGTTCAAAGCAAGAGTTAAGTTCCAAATGTTTCTAGTGAGGATGTACCATATGTTGGATTCTTGGAATCAATTTTGACAATAAGGAAAAAAGTTGAGAAAATAAGTTTTTTTTTGAAAAAAATGCAATAAATTAAATGGCCGTTTAAAACTTAAAAAAAAAGTTTTTTTTTTTGAAAAAAACGTGAAAAACAGTAAAAAAAAGGCGTCTTTAGCACGTTTTTTTTATTTTTTTAAATTTTTTAATGTCAAACAGTTTTTTTTTCATTTTCTATTTTTTATTTGTTGCAAATCTACTTATCTTTTGGTGTTTCTGTTATTATTTTTTCACTTGTTTTATTTTTTTTATTCTTAGTTTTTTTATTTTAAAAAATACTGTTTTTTTTTTTTTAAGTCCGCTGTACTATACCCGAGAAAAACCTCATCGTTTAAAACTCCATGTATTTGTGACTATATTCTGAAGTTCTGAACATAGTAACACCTACTTTGGCAAGGATACATGTAGCAAAGATGTTGCATGAAGATTAGAATGAGAAGATCTATGAGCACAAGTCCTGCATCAGTCGTTGTAACTAAATAAATAACTATATGTGACCTGACATTATGTGAAAATAAATAATTGCTAAGTTATGTGGATTTCAGGTCGAGCGTTTGTTATGCCGTCGGATCTTCCATTATATCCGATTTTAAATCTGATATCCGCTGCCAACAAAGGTCCCCCCCTTACAATATTTTTCGTCAGCAGATCATAGAACTCGCAAAGCTTTTTAAAAAAAAATAAAATGGCAACAATTACCCTTTTTTTATAAAAACAGTTTTAAGTAATAAATATTCTAGAGATAAGGGCAACGTTTTGATTTTTTATATTGTTCTGAAGACAATGTGACTCTCATACGGATGCTATCAACGTTGAATTTGAAGAAAAACCAAAATTGAGTCATCATTTCATTTTGCTTAGATCTTGGCCAACATCAGGAGGAATATCGCATTGAAAATTTCGCCTAATCGAGTAACCTTATAGGTTGGTATGCCCCTTTTTGGCATCTCCATGAAGTCACATGCAAACAATATAAAATTTTTAATTTGAAAAACAAGTAGGTGACAGTGAATCATGAAAAAACTTCACATCTAAAGTTTCGAATGCAAACAATATAAATTTTTTAATTGACAGTGAATCATGTTCACATCTAAAGTTTCGAATGCAAACAATATAAAATTTTTAATTGACATAAATCATGTTCATATCTAAAGTTTCTAAAGGCAAAGCATAGCTGGTTAGACTAGCAGGTTTATAATGGCTCGGTTCAATTTTCATGAATGCTTCGAAATCTTATGATCACCTAAATGCCAAAAAAATGCATAAAATGTTACATCCAAGAAGGGCCCAAGTTTAAAAACACCTTGACTTGGGGGCATCTAAAAATGTCTTGGCCTGCGTCTAGAGTATTGTGAGATGACAACATAGTTACTTTAATAATACTTTTCAAGTGAGCATGAGCTTTATATCACCGTCCGAAGCTTCATTCTTATCCTACTCTCAGGGTCTAGAACTGCGTCGGTGTCGGTCTCTAAATTAAAATTGATGTTCAATTTCTGTTTCGCTTCAATTCTATTGGTGCAACGAAAAAGCGCTCATGCCACTCGATCCAGTACCTCTGGGCATGTAATTCTTTGTTTTATTGAATAAATAAAAATTTGGTTTTATTTTATGAGTGGAAAGCCAACAAATTTGCTTAGACATTTAATTCAGACTCACGTTTAAATATGACAGAGAAAGTCTCAATCTGAATCCTGGTGAATCATTGACATTGGAAATTTGTGGAGGATGAAGGAGGCACATCTATAGATAAACAATTTATTTATTTATTTATTTACTTGACAGGCACATCTATAGTGCTCTAAATTATTGTTCATAAATCCAATCATGTGAAGGAACATAAAGTCTAGAAAATTTTAAAATGAACAAAAAAGACTTAAAAATGTTATATATAGATCAAAATTTATGAATTGAATTTAAAATAACACAATTTTTTTTGTATATTCGATTTAACGAGTTGTTTATTTATGACCTTATACATTTTATAACACATTTTGAAAGCTAAATGCTATCGTTGTGCTAACAGAGGGAAGCCAAGTTGAAGTGTAACAACGATTCGAATCCAAGCATCAATGCAACACTACATTTTACAAGGAAACTGTCTGTTCTTACTTTCAAACAAGACGAAGTCGACAAGTAATGAGAGATCAAGAAAAATCCGTGCTATATTTTTATGTGAGACAAAAAGTAAATTTGTTGTTGTCATTTTCAATGTTATATATTATGTTTGTTGGCGGTGTACCTTCAAAACTACTTTCTTATTGTGTTAAATAAGAGTTGCCGGCAGCTCATTTATTCATTATAAATACTTCTGAAATGGAAAACAATATGGAAATTTGTGGAGTGAGAGGGAGAGGGGAAGAGAGGGAGAGGAAACAGCAACCGCGGAGATTCTGAGTGTCTATTGTTTATAAGGGCGAGCAACAGTGAGAGAAGATCCGACGAATTTGGAAGCAGGAGGAGGAGGAAGGAGGAAGGAAGAAGGAGGAGGAGGAGGAGGAGGAAAATGATAGCTCGGCCTTTAATCAACAGGAAATGGCTTCTTACCATCATTCGTTGGCGTTCAGAGAGGAGGTGGGTCTTCCTCCTCCTCTCCCTGTCGCTGGTCTCCCTGATACTGTTCCTCACTGTCATTTCCGGCCACGGCGCTCCTGCCACTTTCAATCTTTACAAGGTGGTCGCCGGCCGGCCGGCTGCCGATGCCCGTGCCACTGGCGTTCTCAAGGGCCCCGGTTTCCCTCCAGTCTTCGCTTATTGGATCTCCGGTAGCCGCGGCGACAAGAACAAGGTGCTTCGCCTCCTCAAGGCCGTGTACCACCCGCGGAACCGCTATCTCCTCCACCTCGATTCCGCCGCGTCCAACAACGAGCGGGAGGAGCTCGCCGTCGCGGTGAGGGCCCTTAGGGTTTTTCGCGCTTTCGGGAATGTGGATGTTGTCGGGAAGGCAGATGCCTCGAATTACATGGGATCGTCGACGCTTTCGGCGATACTGCACGGAGCTGCCGTGCTTCTCAGGATCGATGGGGGTTGGGATTGGTTCGTCACGCTGAGCGCTTCGGACTATCCACTTGTGACCCAAGATGGTGAGCTTCTTCCGTGTCATGGATTTTCCTCTCATCCTTGTCGTTTCTTTGTCCTCTGGATTCGTTCTTTGGTGGTTCAAGGTGATCAAACGATTTAAATTTTTTTGGGACTCTTTTTCTTGTTATAAGTTGTTTGTATAAAGGTGGATTTTCGAGTCACGTTTCTCCTTTAAATGGATTCCTTCCACATTCCTGCTGTGATCGCCCCTTGCTGAGCATAGAATGGTTTCATAGATAGAACACGTCTGTAGAATTTTTGTTCATTTTACGTGACTTATCTTTTGCAACCTGTATCGTGTCTTTGCTACACGCTCATCAAGTAAGAGACAAAATGGGTGTGTTAAGCTGGAAATCTTTCCTTACATTATCTTGCCCACAAAGATAATCTGTCCCTTACAAGCACAGTGTATATGATTTATTACGTCCATGTTTTAAAGATATGCTGATAGCGAACATGTTTCAACTCCGGATGCAGTCTCAAAGAACATGACGTTTTCAAAATAGCATTCTTCCTTCAAATTAGGCTCCTCATGCACGGTTTCTGAAGAATGCTCGTCACGGGTAGGCATTTGTATGTCAATATTGTCACGAATTTTCCAGAAAAGGCCGAAGGTTTACATGATTTACATGCGTGAGCCCTTTCTGCTAATGAATTGTATACACTGCTTTATCATTGCTGCTATATTGCTTGAATCCTCATCTACTTATTCCTTTCTGGTACCTATTTAGTAAAATTAACTCTGGTAATTGGGTGATGTTAGTCTATTTGCTTGATAATTGTTGGGTTCTGACATTACCATTACTCTTCTCAGTTTATCTCAGCCTTGACTGCTTGTTAAGTGTGTTTCCTTCCCTTTTACTTCATGAATCAGCTTGATTTATGTTCTTTTTAGTGCTTCAAGGTAGAAAGCAGAATTAACGCACATTGCTTTTTACCTGCGACTGGCTCATCAAACAATAATGCTTCAGATATATTATATTTGGCTATTTAAATATACATGATGAGGGTTTAATTACTTGGTACACATGACCTGTTGCTTAAAATGTAAAGGTAACTTGTTCAACAACTAGAATGAACTACAAGTTTGGCATTTGTAACAAGTAAAGACTAAAAAGTACAAAAAACATGAAGATAGCATTGGAGATCTGCAAAATAAAATCATGGCCATTATCATTTATTTTCCAATGCTAAAATAAGTTAAATTTCTATCTGTTGCATGCCATTTGGCACAGCAAATATATCTATGCGAGATGTGGTATCATACATTGTTGATGTGCCTGTAATGTTTTAATTATAGAAGGCAATTAATCATCACTATTACCATATTTTGACAGTTCTATTTGATTGAGACTGCGATTGCTGCTGGAGATGCTAGAAAATAGCTGGTCATACATTATTATTTAATGATTCTAAGGCATATTTTTAGTTCAGAAAATGCTGTCTTTTCAATTAAACTTTTGCCTTTCACTTATAGCTTGAGAAACTACGTGTCACTTTATAACAAATTGCTAGTTAGTATTGTTAGACTGGTCTTGTTTGTTGTCTTCCTGACTAGTGGTTCTGGTATTATACTATTATCCATTCCTGACTAGTGGTTCTGGGATTACACATAAATCTAGTCATCAAATTAGTCAGTAAGGTTCATTGACTTGGTAATTGTCTCATCCAATGTTGTAAAACGCGTATCATAAGCCGTATCAGTCGGGCTTTAAGATACGCCGTATCGTAAAATATCGTAATTTTTTTAAAAAAAATTATTAATAAATAAAAAAATAAAAAAAATCGGAAAATTCATAAAAAAATCAGAAAAAATTAAAAATAATAAATTCTTCATAGAAAACATGTTTGAGATAATGATAGACTTATTATTGCTATAAACTTACGCATTCATCATTCATAGACATCAAAATTCATAACAATATCATTCAACAAAGCATAAGCCATAAAGTGATAAAACATTCAAGTGTTCAACAACCATAGATTCATAACTCTTAAGTCGTTTGATACATATAAAATGAAAGCACTCTTGACTTGACTTTCATTCATGATTCATAAAAAAAATTATTAATAAATAAAAAAATAAAAAAATCGGAAAATTCATAAAAAAATCAGAAAAAATTAAAAATAATAAATTCTTCATAGAAAACATGTTTGAGATAATGATAGACTTATTATTGCTATAAACTTACGCATTCATCATTCATAGACATCAAAATTCATAACAATATCATTCAACAAAGCATAAGCCAAGTGATAAAACATTCAAGTGTTCAACAACCATAGATTCATAACTCTTAAGTCGTTTGATACATATAAAATGAAAGCACTCTTGACTTGACTCTCATTCATGATTCATGATTCATAATCTTCATCATCTTCATCGTCAAGAATTGGAAGATCCTCACCAACATATTCATCACCAGCAGTAGCAGACTCTCCTTCATCAACAAAGTCTTCTATTGCTTCAGCTTCAAGGTTGAAGCATTCAAGATCTTCATCATCAAATATTGTAGCTGGTTCTTCCTCAATCTGTGGCTCTAGATCGTCAAAATTTTCCAAGCTGATAGGATCGAACTGAGATGTGTGCTTCCTTGCTAATGATTTTTTTAATTCTCTACGTTAAATAAGAGAAAACTTGTTAATATATAATTTCATATAAATATATTGTACAAAAAATGTAAACATTAAGCTATATGCCTATATTACCTTTGTTTCAACCTCATATTATATCGAACAAAGGCAAGGTCATTCAACCTTTTATGTTCAAGCCTATTCCTTTTTTTGCTATAAATATGTTGGAACACACTCCAGTTCCTTTTGCATCCACTAGCACTGCTTGTCTGGCTGAAGACTTTGATTGCAAAACGTGCTAGGTTTGGTCGATCAAACCAATACCTATTCCACCACAAATCTAAACAAAAATATAACAAATCAATGTGAAAATTTTAAAAGAATCAAATGTAACAAATGCAAAGTAAATTAAAAATTTCTATGTATTTACCTGGACGCATGGTTGTCCTGGCTCGAATGGCGACAGGTTGTCCCATGTTCCGAAAACAAGTATCATATAGATCCAACTCATTGTGCACAACATCTTGTTCTCTAGAATCTACCATTAACACATTAATACAATCTAACAAGCCACCTAAGACTTCTCTGTCCTTCTTAAATGTAGGAGAAAATCTAATTGCAGGATTTAGATAGTAAGCTGTTGCATGAAGAGGTTGATGACGTTGTCCAGTCCACCTTTTATCTATAATCTTCCATATGGGCATATATAACTTTTTCTTTTCTTTCAAGTTGTCTCGAATTGCCTTTTTCGCTCTATGCATAGCCTCATATAAGTACCCTATGGAAGGTCTATCCTCGTTGTCAGCTAACCTGAGAACTTTAACTAAAGGAACACAAACCTTCAATAGCTTCACACATGTTCCCAAAATTCGTTATTGAATACAATATCCACAACTAAAGAAGCATTTCTTTTATGAGCATGTGGATATGCAACTCATTCTTCACTAGCAAACATCTGCCTCAAATGAGTTCTTTGTTTCACCACACTCTGACCTTCAATAGCTTCACACATGTTTCCAAAATTCGTTATTGAATACAATATCCACAACTAAAGAAGCATTTCTTTTATGAGCATGTGGATATGCAACTCATTCTTCACTAGCGAACATCTGCCTCAAATGAGTTCTTTGTTTCACCACACTCTGCACAGTCAATACATTTGTGGCAAATCTAGTTTATGTAGGTCGTATTAATTCAACTCCTTTTGTAAACTTTCTCATCAAACTCAATACATATGCATGATTATAGATAAATTTTGTTACCTCTTGATATTGGTCAATGGCTGATTTCATATCATGCATCTCATTAAGATCTTGAAGCATTAGATTAACACAATGAGTGACACATAGACTCCAATAGAATGTTCTATACTTTTGAAATAACAAATCTTCTGCAGCTCTATAATTTGCAGCATTATCTGTAATAAACTGTACAATGTTTGCAGGTCCAACTTCTTATACAACATTGTCAAAAACATTGAACAAAATCTCAGCTGACTTAGGAACATCAGACAAGTCAAGAGATTTCAAGAACATTGTACCTTTAGGGCAATAAATAAGAAAATTTACAAGTGTTCTTGACCTTGTATCAGTCCATCCATCTGACATAATGGAGCAACCTGTTTCCTTCCAACATAATTTCAACTCATCGCAATGTTCAGACACTTCTTTGACCGTATCTTGAAGAATTTTGCCCCTCAACTGATGATATGATGGCATTTTGAATCCGGGGCCTATAGAAGCAATTGCATCTGTCATGGCTTGGAATTGAAAAGAATTAGCTACATTAAATGGAATACATGCATCATAAAACCATTTCCCTACCATCTTTTGTGCATGATATACCATATCTTTAGATGTCATAGCAACACGAATCTGTGGCTGACCACCTGGGCTAGTATATGAAGGGAAACAACCCTTAATAGAACCAACACTAGACCTACTAGTAGGAACTCTACCACTAAGTGGTCGCATACCATGCCTGGCCCTAATATCTGTTGTGCCTCTTCTCTTCCTTCCTGTTATGCCAGATCGACCTCCTTCATACATGATCCCTTTTCCTCTACAATCTCTACCTCTTGAGGTCTCCAAATTTGTTCATAGATTATTATCATCTTCATCATCACATTCATAAGCTTTTTCCTCTTCTTCTTCATCTTCCAAAGGCTCATTATAGCCTACATCTGCTTCTTCAATTTCTTTTTGTATCATTTTTTGATGTAAAACATGAAACATATCTAAACATTGTTAACGCACAAATGGAAGCAAAGGTTTGTTTGGTCCTCCAACACAAGGAGACGCATTTTTGGAGGTCCCTGCCAAATGGTGCTTCATTCTACTAATCCCTCCTGAAAATGTATTCTCACAAAAGCTACATTTGAGTTTCAAGCGGTTATTCTCCTTCACCCTTTCGCACCATTGCCACGTAGGATCTATATCTTCAAAAAAAAAAATGAAATCCAATGGTAAACTTAATGAAAAACATTCAAAATCTTTCAATCTACGATTGTACGGTAAAAAATTATCAATATATGGTAAAAACATGAGATTTCATACCTTACGAAGAAGAAATGAAGAAAACCCATTTCCTCCCAACGAAAATCGACCACGCATGCACAAATCGACCCCTTAATCTTCGATTTCACGATGAAAATCAACTTTTTGATAGTGAACTGAAAATGGACGATCGCCCTCCTTGAAGGTAGTATCCAAGCGTGAGAAATGAAGAACGGATGGTATTTTTCAAAAAGAAGTCGAATAAGTAGGTCTCGGGCAGGTTTCTGCGAAATCAGCCCGTATCGCACGATATGTGCGATACAGGAACAATACACCCCCTATTTACGATACGGGGGTGTATCATACTGTATTTTCAAAACGGTATGGTACGTATCGTACGATACGTACAACACTGGTCTCATCAAAATCTCCAAATTGCACTTAAGCTTTACAATTGAGCTAAAGGCCTAGAACAACAAAATCCTTTTTTGGGATAGTTGTCTTCTTGTATTTGTAGTTTTTGTTTTTGCATTAGTTAAATGTGGATGAAAGAGAATATGCATCAACTGAGAACTCTCAAATGCTTTAAATTGAAATCTGAGAGCTGCATCAATATTTTGAAATAGTGGTTAAGTACAAATTGTTGATTGAAGTGGTTACAGGAAGCATGAAGTATTTTTGAAATAGTGGGATAGTGGTGGATTTAGACCATTAAAATATGAACGATGCTATTTTTTTCTTAGCAAGGCTAGTTACATGCATAAGTGGTTGTATTTTTAACAGAAATTTCATGAGGTGGATTAGGCTTTATCGATATTAGTTTATGGCTTTATGCTCCTCACGAACTGCCACTTATCATGTCCATTTCATTTGCCTAAGATTGGATGAGTAAGCTTCTCTTTGTTTTGAGAAGGAATAATAGGTCAGCTCTACTTGTTGATAAGCTTGTACTGAAGGGTATAGAGTCTGTAGACTAACGAGATGTGGACGTTGAAAGATTTCTAGGTAGTTCCCTAGAGTATCCACAAGTTCTTGAGAAGGTTTGTGCATTAACTGGTTGATACATGAACGGTTTTCCTTATTATTGATTTTGGAGTTTTTTGTTTATATCTTCATTTAGTGAATCTATTATATGCTAGTCCATTTGTTCAACCAGTATCATGGAGAGGAAGTGCAGTGTATTGCATCTGCAGTAGATAATGAAGCAGTAGGATGCAACTTTTGCACAGTTCAGATCTTAGTAGACCATATCTGAGATTTGGATGTAAATGCGTTTTACTTGTATTTGTTTGCCTTTCTAATGCTGTATCAATTTCTTGTGACGTTTCTTAGCCTGCTTCCCCGTGACTGAGACTGGAATGTGAGTGACAACTAACAAACAGCATGGGGGTGCACAAGTACGTTGCCCTGATGCATCTTTGTGCCACGGTGCTCACTATATCGTGGTTGCAGGTGTTGTACGTTTTTACCAGTTTTTGATGTTCTTTTCCTTCTTACAAGTAGGCAATCATTGGTTGATCTGAATTCTTAATCTGTATTAGGATTTGCTTCATTTTCTATGACAATAAACTAGAAAAAGGGAAAGCTGAGGTAAGGCAGTTGTCTCCTAGGAAGCATCTGTGCACCTTGGAAAATAGTAGCAGATAAAAGTGAAAAGCACAACGAAAATGACTATAGATTTTTACCTTGACATGGTCTCAATTTCTCAGCTTCTATCAAGTACCTTAGATTTACCTTTTTCAGTAGCGTAACCAGGTTTAAGTATATGGATTGCTGCAAAATTGTTATGCTGCTGCTTGCTGGCGACCATTTTAGGAACATGCTTTTCCTATGGTTGAACTTTCTCGTATTTCTGTGATTCTTGAATTCAACCACCTAACAATGGCAGGCTACACAAGTGTCACCCTGCAGCATTTGTTATTTTGATAAAATTTAAGGCCCTTTGAACCTGGGATTGTTCACAGGTATGACTATGTCTGCCCAACAATCCTAGGTTGCAGATCGCAATTCAAGGGGACTCATCTTGCGATGAAAACAAAACCTTTCACCTACTAGTAAATGGAGGAGAATGATTTAAATGGATCATGTGTAAGGCTTGAAAGTGCATACTTTTGAAAAGCAGAATTTTAAATAACCAAAGTTCCAAACCCAATTTTTAAGATGCCAGAGTCAATGTTGACATGCAACATCGTTATGGGAGAGGACAACTAACATTCCTTAGCATTAGGTCATTAACTTATATTATAATGAAGATGACTAAAACGAGCTGCATGGACCAAAAAATTTACTATGGAAGTGTCAAAGATAATGTGTATATTTTTTATTAGTAGCCTATACTTATAGATGTACTACGAGTGTATGGATGCTATTACAGGCAGGAATTCACGACGAACTTGTATATGTTTACTGGAGGTCAGGCAATACTTGTAAAATGAGAACAGATTTAAAATCTGAAGAATGGGAAGCTGAGGTTTCAAAAGGAAGAGGGTAGAGACCGTAGAGTTAAATTAAAATATTGATCAGTATTAAAAAGTGAAAAGATTTATCTTAGAGAAAAAAATTCCTTTTTCTTTGATGAAAGGAAAGAACAGACAAATTTACCTTGGTATCATTTAGGGATTGTGATCGCCTAGATATTATTTTTTTTGCCTTTTTATGATCTCTTTGAAATATTTTACTTCTTGCTATAACATATGATCCATTCATCATTTTAAAACTCTTCCTCTCCCTCTTTTGTCTGGCCAATTGGAGCTTTGTTCACGTAGCTAAGGATTTGGACTTGACTCCATGTTGACGGATGTCAGGAGTTCTAACCTGGGTGCATTTGTTGACATGATTGGGTGACCCTGGCTTGTATATCATGTGCACCAGGAATAGAGATTATGGCCTAGGACTAGGAGTAGATAAAATTTTCTATTAGTCTTGACTGCTGCGTCAAGTCAGAAAATGTTTTTTTGGATGGAAGTACACAAAGAACTCAATTAATTTTGGTTCTTTTACTCTACATGGTTCTCTGGATGAAAATTATGCTAACTTCATTTTACTGCATGTTTGTTCTCAACCTATTTTAGGTTTGTTTGCACTGCTTCATTGCTTATTCTATCTTGACTTCATTCCAGTGTCACAAATATTATTCTTGGGGTTTTAACAGCAAGGTTTTTCTTGGATATTTTTTTCGGCAAAGTTGTTTTTCTCAGGAAAATCTTGGGAAAATGAAAAAAATCTTAAAAATTGGATAAAAGCAAAATGAATGAGAAACTAATAGCAAGACACTAAAAGGTAGCTAAAATGGTAAAAATAATGTTTTAATGCTGATAAAATGTTGATAAATAACTTCATTTAAGTTTAGATTTGGATTCCTGATGAGATTGATGTAAGAAACAAGAAAATCGAACAAAGGGGGAAAAGGTGGGAAACGTGATAAAAATGTTATAAATTTTCACATTATTTTTATTTTTTAAGAAAGTTTTTTTTTTTTTTTTTTGCATTTTTCTCATTTTTTCTCGTTTTCTCATTAATATCACAATATTTTTGTTCGTAACACGATATCCACGACAATGCTTCATTCCTTTCTTTTGTCATCCATTATACTGGATTTCAATCTGCTTTCAAGAGTTCCACTTGGAACGTTATTCATGTTTATTACATTAAGGTAACATCATTCATATGCAAGTGTGTGCCTTTTATGTATATATAGACAAGATGATTTAATGATACACTGGTGGCTATGTTAGTCAATTTCTTATTTTGTGCAACCTCATGCGAGGGTCAGTTCATTGACTTCTCCATTTACTTGCAGCCCTAACATTGTAACCATTGTGACTTTTCTTTAGAGAGTGAATAGACCAGCAAAGTCCATATTAAACGAAGGAAAAACCTTTGTGTGTAAATACAGTTAATTCAGACTAAAGTGGTGCTTTTTAAATCTTAGCTAAGTTGGTGGAAAGCACATCCTTGTGGTGTTGCTTCTAGAGGTTTATTCTTCGACGTTCTCTCAATGCTTTGATTGAACTCTGCTAGAAAGGTTAATTCTGTTTTAAGAGAATCTATAATTTTGATTTTTTTGATGCTTGTATTAGGATCATACAATTTTTGCTTTATATATTAAACTTGGGAGATTAAAGTTTGCTAAGCGGGCCCAATCCTTTTCTTAAAAAGCCTTGAAGGGAAAATTCTTAACCAGGATTATCTTAGTGAAGCTTGAACTTGGTACCCATGATGTGGACTTGGCTCGGAAGACCAGGTTCAGGATTGTTTTCCACGGGCACTCGCAGTTTTCTTCGTGAAACCCCAAGCATGAAGGTGTCGATGAACCTTCATTGTTGCTCCCAGCCTTGTTATTCCTTCTCATTTTGCTGCACATTTAGCCTTAGCGGTTAAACTGATGTGGACACTGCCTTCTGTGTTTCGCAGACTTGCTTCATGTCTTTTCCTCTATAAGGAGAGACCTCAACTTCATTGACCACACCAGTGAGCTTGGATGGAAAGAGTATGTGGAAAGAAAGATTTTCCTGACAATCATGTACATTCATAGTTCCATCATATTCCGTGTTTCATGACCTGATATTTAGTTATTTTGTGCAGGTATCAGAGGGCAAACCCAATTGTAGTGGACCCAGGTCTTTATTTGTTGCGCAAGCCGCCAATATTTTATGCATCACAAAAGCGGCCAAAGCCAAATGCTTTCAAGTTCTTCACAGGTGAAATTAATTTAGTAATCATCGTTGTCTTTTATTCCTGTTATGTTGGAGATATGCTTAGCTCTTGCTCTCTCTTTCTCTCTCTCTCTCTCTCTCTCTTTCTCTCAGGATCTCCATGGATTGTTCTTAGCCGTTCTTTCCTTGAATTCTGTGTTTTGGGATGGGACAACCTTCCTCGTATTTTGCTGTTGTATTTCACCAACGTTGTGATATCCCAAGAGGGTTACTTCCATAGCGTTATCTGCAACTCTCCAGAATTCCAGAACACGACTGTAAACAATGATCTTCGTTACCTCGTCTGGGACACTCCCCCAAATCCAGAGCCACGAGTCCTCAATGCCACGGATTATGAAGGAATGGTGGAGAGCGGTGCAGCTTTTGCTAGAAGATTTCTTGAAGACGACTCTTTGCTGAAAGTGGTGGACGACAGGATCCTCAAGCGTAGGCCACATGGAGTTGTTCCCGGTGGGTGGTGTCTCGGCAAGCCCAATGGGTGGCTAGACCCGTGCTCAAAATGGGGGAACATCAACGTCCTCAAGCCTGGGCCTCAAGCAAAGAGACTGGGAAACTTGATATCTCAGTTGACAACTAGTGGGGATTGGCAGTCAAGCCAGTGCACGTGATTTCCCTTTCGAGGTCCTAAGAGTTGGTTAGCACTTTCATATTGAAACCAACCAGCTTCATCAGGACAAACGAGGTTGAGGGTGTACCATCTGCCTTGCTGCAGAAGAGTAAGATCAGTCGTGTGTATCAAGGGCATTTCCCACGCGAATCTATTGTTGGGCCTTCGATGATCTTTTAGTGCTGATCATGAGGAAGATCATGGTGGAGAGATGATCGCACTGAATTCTTTGGACTGAGGTTAGTGGGCGCCATTCTCCCCACTCTCTTTTGTATTTGTTTTTTTTTTTTCCCCTTTTTTGTCTCCACCTTCAGAAGGCCCCAAGCCTCAGTACAATAAATTTTCATGCTCCTACTTGGGGATAAAGACCATCTTATTAAAGTTGTCTTTCCCCACCTTTGTTGTATAGCAGACATCGATGAAAGCAATACATGAGAACTAACACTGATCCTCTTCAAATATATTGATATTGTTCCGTTGTGGTTATTTTTCTAAACCATTCTGCCGAGAGGTGCCAATAACCTGGACTATCTTATTGTCACAAACTCTTGTGATAGGGGTCATAGGATATTCATGGTAAAGCTACTGCGTAGAAATAACTGCAAGTAATGCCGTAGGGCATTTAGAGGTCGTTTGATTGCTGTCCATTGGGACAGGACAGACAGGACGTCCTGTCCATCAGACTATTGTCCTGTTCTTATGGACAATGATGTTCATTGTCCACCATTTGATGATCTTAAGAACAGAACATTATGTTCCTCTTGTCCAGCGTTTGTTTTGCATATGTCTGTTCTGTCCTGTCTGGCGTTTGTTTTTGTTTTGTCCGATCATCCGTTCTGTCTGTTTTAACTTTTACCTATATAAATAAGAATTATAAGCCCTTTTAAATTGACGTGCAATAATGAGATAAGATGCAAGCTATGCACGAACTTAAGATATCGAAAACAAGGAACGATGAGTAACCTCCACAATTTCAGAGTACATCAATAGCTTGTGCTTTCTATCAGTTTAGAAGTACAACAATAGATAAGAAAATTTTAAGTACTCCAACTTGGTCGAATCATACCATCTCATAAATTGAGAAGTTGAGATATGCCCTCATCATGAAGAGAGAAAAAAATAAAAAACAAAATCAAAGCAGACATATCCAAAAAAGAAGATTTTTATTCATTCTATATGAACATATCTTAATCTTCCTTTTTACATGATTCTTGTACATGTCTTCAAATTGCCATTACAAAATTAAAACTGAAGAGAGAGAGAGAGGGAGAGAGAGCTCGATGGAGAGCTATGCCAGGAGTCAACAGTTGCCGACTAAGAGTCTAGTCTGGCCATGGAGGCTGCGATGAAGAGGGTGATGCAGGGGGAATGACATCAAGGTCATTGCATGGCAGTAAAGATGAGGACGATGGTGATGGCGATAACGGGGAGGAGGGCAGCTTCCTTTTGCACGATTGAGCTTGAATCCCCTCTCCTACTTGCTCCACCACCTTCTTCCCAACAAGATAATCCTTCAACCTCTTCAAATCAGAGGGCTTCACCGGCTTCGCTATGAACTCCTCTGCCCCTTCCTCCAAGCACCTACTTACACATTCACCATATGCTTAGAAGCAGACTCAATAAATACAAACTAGAAACTGATAATCGAAAAAGAAATATTGAGGGGCTGGTGTCATCATGTATTCTTTCAAAAAGTCAAAAGTTGTATCTGCACACCAAATTACCAAATGCATGCCTACACTTGCATGCACTAAGGACATTTGGTGTATGAAACATAAAACTGCATATAGGTATCTTGAACGTAACTTTTATATAGCAAGGACTTGGTATGCTCCAGGTTTTGGAGAGCTGCTTTTTACCAAAAGTGGTTATACATATCCTCAAGAGGATCCTAGGTTCACATATTTCAATCGTTTTATGAACTTTCCAAAAGGAAATTGAAATAATGTTGTACATGAAAAGGCAACCACACATAAAAGGTATGGCGGTATGGTTATGCATATCAAGAATCACAATAGAAGGATCTCAAGGATGTATAGTTAAAAGGATGTATAGTTAATGGTAGTCGTTCAAACCAAATGATCTATCTTTGCATAAACCACACTTGAGCCTCAAGCACCATGATTCCATGAATTAGTACTTAATGCATCATCAAACATTTTGTAAGCATGATCAAGTCAAGAAGAAGACATAACGTACTGAAAATTTTGAACCACCCATGAATCTGCTTCCCTTTCTTTTCATTCATGACCTTTTATATTTATAATTACTAAGTCGGAAAATGTAAAGAAAAAGTTCAGGCAGAAAAATCCACCAAGGCGAAGTGGCTCTATGCAGAGAGAGAATGAGAGAGAAGGAGAGAAAGGGGGATGAAGATTACCATGATTATGGCTTTGATGTTATCTCTTGTGAGCTTTGTAGAGAGGGCAGCTTCATCTGGCGCATCCCCTGTTCCTGCAGAGGCAACATCTCCGAGAAAGGCTAGAAGCTCGTCCACCTTGTCGGGGTGTTGGTCAGCTTTTCTCCCCATCCTCGCCATGTGGTCATCAATGATCCGGTCGACCAAATTAGATAATGTAGATCGAACTCCCCAACAGATTATACAGGAAAGAAATTCAATGAGATCCAGAGAACAACAAAACAAAATGAAGAGGAAAAGATTGTGATGTTGCTAAATAGAACGAATCTCCAAAAGAAAATAATAGGCAAAAACAAAACTGACCAAAAGGGATCGCTTTTATTTTCCAGATGGAAAAAAAATCAGGAAGAAGTTCCAAGACTAAGAACATCAACTAAAGACTCCTTTTCGTTCTCCACCAACACATACTAAAAGGGGAAACCAAATACTACAAGCGAAAGACAAACTGGAAATAGAAACAGCCATTTCTTTCATCGGTTTTAGGGGCAATAGTCACTCACTCATTTGAAGAATGAAAAGAAAACATCGGTGGAAAAAGGAACTGATTCAAGATCGCACCGAATCACAGATTTAAAAACGAAAACCCTAGATTGAATCATTAGAAAACAATCTAACGAACAGAGACATATAATCAGAAACGAATATATAACTTCCTTTTAATCAATACCTCGGCTGCGAGATACTCGAGCATGGAAAAGAGGTAGAGAGGCGCACCCGCACCAACTCGCTCAACATACTTTCCGGCTTTGAGAAATCGGGCGATCTACCCACCGGAAATTGCAGACTGGCCTTCTGCGACCGAAATACCGACTTAGATGACTTCAGTTTCCCATGCCCGCCCTTGGTTCCTATAGAACTCATCCTCCTTTTCCTTGCGGAAGACGATAACATAAGATGCAGGAAAGCCGAAGACGATGGAGAAGGAGAGCAAACTAGATTGATCGGCGACAGATTTCGCAGCTTAAATATACAGTGATCTTTCGACGAGGGCGAGGGTGAGGGCAGCTCGGGGGCAGAGACGGAGAAGGAGAGAAAGAGAAAGGGTGACCAGCTCGCCAAAGAGACGGAGGAGGAGGAGAGAAAGCGAGGGCCGATCGGGGGCAGGAGGCTGTTCTGTTCCACGCTGTTCCGAGGGTTAGCTCGGAACAGCATGGAACAAAGAATAATTTATAGTCCTTGTCCAACTGTCCGTCGTGTCCATCCTGTTCTGTGGACGGTGTTTGATGTAAAACTCAATGGAACAGAACACGCGTGTCCTGTGACCATCAAACGCCCTCTTAGGGAACAAGATGCATTAATGTCTAGTTGTTTTCATGTTCTACACGCGCCTTACAAAATCATTTACAAGGCAAACAAACGTTCACCGCAGAAATGCAGATAACTTCATTTTTGTGCTTTTCTGAGTTTTCAGAAGCTTCAATTTTTGTGCTTTTCTGGGGGTCCCAATCTTTTGCCTTAAAATATGAGAAGCTTTGCACATTCTCATGAAAAACATAATTCTTTAGGAATAACAGTGCCGTTGCTTAATGTAACCGTGCTTTTAACCAGTGACCAGGATGCGGCAGAAAAGAAAATGCACGGTGCGGGTGCAACCCAGTTTGGCACCCAAACTGCACCACATTTATTTCAGTTTTTTTTTTAAGTTTTTGTTTAACAAATTTGATATTATTAATATATTATAATAATAATAAATACTCTCACCGCACCACCACACCTAAATCTGCACCCCGCATCTTGGTGACAGTTTTTAACTAAGGGCGATACAATTGAGAAAGCATATTCTATTTGATTGCTGCAAGAAAGGCGAGATCATATCCCGAAAATGAGAAAGGTGAGGCTGATTACTGAGATTAAGGCCAAAACATGAATAGGGAAACAATGTTTCTTTTTTCTTTGTTAAACATAAGGGAGTCGCAACAATCATGTTAAACTATCAGGCTTCTTGTTAAAACTAATGGCAAAATACCTAAGCAATAAACTCATCAGGCTTGGTTGGTGAAAGCCTGTAGCCATCACTTTTCACTAGAAAGTACGATAGTCTGGAATCCAAACTCATGTACGGCTCATGTTTTCTGCCATGAATATAAACCGTGGCTGATTAATAATGACTTGAATCTTTTTGGGGGGCTTCGCACTCCTCTGAAAGCTCATGCTAGCAAAGCCTAGCATTTCTAATCGCTCACAGTTCACCCACTCTGTTAGAGGCATCCCCTTGTTCAAATTCCATGAATAATTTGACAAAAGGTTCAGAAATTTCCGGATTTCAAAAGAAATAAAGCTTTTACATATTCTTTGTGAAGTTCTTAAATCACCTGTCCATGGCCAAACAGTAGAAACACATTCGGTTAATACATCAGAGATTTGCTTAGAGATTTGCTTAGGAAGTTGAATCGAAAGCCTTCGACTTGAAGGATGTTAAATCAAGGGTTCAGTACATCTGCTAGCATTTGTTTTTGGTTACGAGCACTTACAGAGACCAGGAACAAAAATATCAAGGAAAAGATGCGCGTGATACATGTTGATTAGGCAACATTCTTACACTTGTTATTCTGGCTATCTCAATTTGAAATCGACTAGAAACCATAATACGTGTGAAGAGTTGACAAGTAAAAAGGAAGGGGTTTAATTCTCTTGAGGTTCTTGAGAATCATGTATCTTGGCTACAAGTTTGACAGCTACGAAACAAGTTGTATACGGATATTCAACACCCCAGCTCTCAGAAATGAGACCTATAGATTCTTTTAAGTTCCATTTGGAAACACATGGATTCAGGTAAATCAGACCGTTAGAAGAAGAAAATGGACAAGGGCCAAGGAAATAGAGATATACAAGAGGGTGCGATCAGAAGATTATCATCTGCATCAACCATCGGTGCAAACTAGACTGTCATTCACTGTTCATGTTATACATTAAGACACTTAAAAGGACATTGACTCACCGGACACAGGGTAATGAATCGCATACGGATTTTTCGACCATATATTTGTGTCCCTAAGCTCTTTCCTGCAATTTTCTTCTAGAGAGGCTTTAGCTTCAATGATACACTGTAACAAAAGCCAAAACAATGATGTGAATACTTGAAATCAGGCAATTTTCAACATGTCAAGATATACAAATCTTATCCGTCCAAACGAGACTTAAAAAATGTCTTACTGACTGACACAATGGAACAATAAGAAGAGAAGAAATAAAGACGAAACTAAAGCATGTATTTACTGACTGATACAACAGAACAATGAGAAGAGAAGAAATAACCTGTTGATGCAGTAACGCTTCCCGGTAGGTGGTGGACCGTCATCAAATACATGGCCCAGATGAGCATCACATACTGCACATAGAACTTCCTGTCTAGGCATGAAGATAATGGACATATCCAATTTTGATTTCACATTATCTCCCACAGGTTCATAATAAGATGGCCAACCAGTCCCACTGTCAAACTTCGTATTAGATCTGTAAATTTACAAAATACAATTTGATACATCTTCGCTTTAGCATCAGAAGCAATTGCCTTGCACATAAATCTAAGAATATATCACGTGAAAACCATACAACTTAGTATGATTAGTTTGCAATTCTATAAAACAACTTACTCAAATAAAGGAGCGTCGCAACAGATACAATGATATGTCCCAGGAGTTTTAGTGTTCCAATATTCCCTACATAGTTCCATAATCAATAAAGTCAGTAACCAGACGCATAGTGCCATATGAATAATTCAAGTGGCTTCTCGCTCCCTTGTCTATCTTTCCCTGAACAGCAACCAATCAACCGAGAGTCAAAAAACGGAACTTCTTCTTCTTCTTCTTCTTCTTCTTTTTATTGTCGCATTCTTGTTTGTGTAACGGCAAGCTGGGGTTAGGCACCCTCAGACTATGCCAACAAATACAGTTTGGATTGTTGATCTCTTAACCTCAGTCAAGTAACAGGTTGAAACGCTTAGGCTCACACTGAACTCTTGTTGGCGTCAGAGTTGGGACAGATATGCCCTCAATTACTCCACAAAACAAAAAATAGAGAAGAAGGCCATACCCAGTGAAAGCTCTCTCGGTCCCTTTCTGTCGAGTTACATAGAACTGCTGCTCGGTAAGGCGTTTTCTCCATTCATCATCACTAACCTTCGAATTGTCCACCTTCCCTGTTTCAGTACCAACAAATTATCATTCCCAAACAATGAATAAGAGCTCCCAAGTTCTATCATTGTCCATTATTAAGTTCACTTTTGTAGTAGTATCTTTCTCCACAGTCAGCCATTTATCACTAAAGCTGTCTTCGCCTGCAAAAGGCCAGGCCAAGGTAGCTATAGAGGATTTGTTAGCACCGGGGAAAAAAGTTTGACGGTGAAAACACAACTAGGAGACTAACATTCAACAGCAAACGCGACCGAAGCCCAATCCGAGCAACCATTTTCGGCCATACAGAGAAGATAATGAACAATTAAATTCGCATGCAAACAGAGGACGATGACAGGAATTGACGGAACAAATCCCTAAGGAGAAGAAGTGCAAAATAATCACGAAAAACGCTCCATGCCAGTCCACGTTATACACAAGGACGCCTTTACGCTTACCACCTCCTTTAACGAAAGCGATAATAGAGACACAAATTGCTTAACTCCATAATAAAAACGATTTCTTACTAGAAATCCCAGTCATCTGAAAAAGGCTTTCGGAATCCCTCTACTCTGCAAATCCTAACTGTTGCAACTTCCAATAACCCCCAAAGAGAACAGGACACACACAATTCCAGAACATTCACTAAAATCCTGCTTTTGGGTAGGTATCAACAGTAAAGCGAACAAAGAAAAGATTTCCAAAATCCCTCAACTACCCAAACCCAAACTGGTTCCAATCAAGCCCAAGAAAAATGTTACCGAAAGCGACGTCATACCAACAAGCAACCGATCCAAGATTGTCGGAATCGGATAGAGAAGACAGGAGACCTTGTGAAGCTTGTTCCTTGCTCATGGCGGACGGAGACGAACCCATCCCTCGTCGGTTCTTGTTGCTCCTACTGGACAGAGCGAGGGAGAATCTTCGGCAGAGCCACGGCCTCGTCGAGATAGTTTCGGAACTCAACCGAGGGGGGGAGGACAAGAAGACGCGAGCGGAAGAAGACACCGAAGATGAAGAAGCAGCGAGAACGTTATACGCTGCCATTGCGAAACCGAGTGTCCGTGGAGGCGGACTCGTCCGGCCGCCTTTCGCGCCACCGCCACGGCTTAATCCCTGACTAGCCGCTGGCTGTCGTGGCAGCTGCTCGCTCTCACGATGAGGGGTTGGTGGGACCAAGTTGTGGGACCCAACTGTTCCTATTGGATCTGATTTTTCAATCTCAAAATCTGGATCGAAAACGAGATCCAGCACTGTAGAGTTCATTTTTTAATAAGTATAAAGCCCCGTGAAGAGTTAGAAAAAAATTGTCGTTATCAAATATTTTTAAATGTTTTTTTAATTATTTTTCAGTGAAAAGCAAAAAATAATGAAACCTAAGGAAAGGGTCTTTCATTAAAGTAGAAGCAATGTTTTTAGAAGCCAAAATTTTGAGGATTTCAAATTCGAGGCTATCAAACACCCCTTTAGAAGAAAATGAGAAAATTAGTAATCTATTATTTTTCTTTCTCTCAATGAAATTAAATCAGATTCTGACTCTTGGGTAACATGTACAACTCTTTCTTTTCTTTCTTTATTCAATGCACAACAGCTAGCGAGAAGAAAAAGTGAGTTATTCGTATTAAAGTATGATCAGTATCGTTACCTCATTGTCTTTAATATCAGGTTGTTCTTAATAAACATAGAGATATCAATCATATGAAAAATTTGGTGTTTATGCACATTCTTAACGGATCGAATCCGATTAATTATAATTAGTCGTTTAAGTGGATTTGGAAATGACTTTTCTTTATCTAAATCCTAATTTAAATACATGCTTAATTAATCTCTAACATGAGAGTTTTCAGTCCTTTTAACTTTGAGTAACTAAAATCCTAACATCTGATCTCTCCGACTCGTGTTTGAACAGGTGATGACAAAGCAAAACTGCTTGGAAATTTTGAACGTTTGTTGGCCGTCAGCTTATCTAATTCTCCTCATTCCTTGGGATGTGACCTTGTGGGTCCCGTCCCGCTGATAAATGGGAAAGGACACTATTTCCTTTCAACCAAATTTATTAGTTAAACAAAAAAAATAAAAGCAATGAACTATATAATATTCAACCCTCAGGTCTTTCTCCCTAAAAAAAGCAACGTCAACTTTCTATACTATATATATATATATATATATATATATATATATATATATATATATAGAGAGAGAGAGAGAGAGAGAGAGAGAGAAAAAAAAAGAAAGAGAAAGAGGATAAAAACTTCATGTACATTTTGTTTTTGACTTATTTTTTTGATTTCTACCAATCAACATATAATATATATATATATATATATATATATATATATATATATATTATTTGTGAATTTGGGTTTGAACAAACAAATCTTTCCATCTCTCATAATACACCACCTGGCTCATAGCGCGTTTGGTTGAAGACAAGTCATAGGGTAGGGGTGATTGGATGAAACCTAATAGGTCCATATATTTATCTCTATATAAAATGAAACCAAGTAAGTACTTCTTGGTTGATTTACGGTGTTAGATGTGTTTGTAGGAAACTAAGTAGGTATTTCTTGGTTGGTTTGTGCGGGTAGTTGTGTTTATCAATGGCTAACCAAAAAAGGCGCATTAAATTAATTTTCATTGCGAGGATGAGTTCGTCAAAGACGACGGATCATTATGCAGAAAGGTGGCAAAAAGAAAAGATAATGTACTTTACCGGCTATCCGTATGTAGAATGAAATACTTTTCTTGCTCTTTCAAAAGCTAACTTCTATTTGACATGTGAAGTTGAACTAAGATAAAGAGGTAATTGCCAATGGAGTAAATCATTCACATTTTTACTTTTAACTATACTCTTCTACCTGTGATCAACAATTGATACATTTTGATTTTTTGGATGTTGATGCTTATACACAGCCAAGTTCATTTAATCAATCAGATGTGAATATTATTTTATGAAGTCAGATTTAGTGGTTTGGATATCGTATTATATACAAAGCATTTATATCCTTATACTTCATTTGTTATGTCCGAAATCATGATATTCTTTTAGATTTTTGCCATTTTCTCTTAACCTAATAAGTTAGACCAACTGGATTATTTATCAGAAGTACGCAGTCATAACACGTGACCTGCAAAGCCGAAGACTTTCTATGCTCGCATCGAAGGTGGTGATAACTTAATAAAAAGATCTTTGACAAGATTCGAGTTTGGTTCATTGCCACATCCGAGTGGTGGCGCGCGTCATAAATGGACAGATCAATCATCTTGTGACGACTATTGATCATCATAATGGATGTACAAATGACAGCTCAAGATTGTGGATCTGAACCATATCGCTGAAGGCTTGCCTGAATAATGGTGCAGAATCTGACCATGAATAAGATTGGGCCTCTTCTCTCTCTTATATATATATATATATATATATATTAGATCTTGACTTCTCTCAATACTAACGCCCCAATTAAATCATATTTGAATGATCATAAGAAAGAGAGAAAAACAAAAATAAATGTTTAGGTTATATATATATATATATATATATATGTACGCGCGCTAAATAGATGCTAAAGCACGTTTGATCTAGGAATAAAAATGTATGAACTAACACTAGATAGATAGATGACAAAAATATTCATCACCCTTTTAGTTTTGTTTTTCTTTCAAATGTTCATCTCTTACTATGAATTTAATGGCCTTCATAAATGAGTTGAGTGATTTTGAATAGCCAAATTCACCATTAAATTCATATATATATATATAGGAATTTAATGTTGTCATGGATCGATGTTGCTAGACGGTTAATATTTAAAGCTGTCATTAGAAAACAGCCATTAAAATACCAAGGTTTTTAATGTGGTGGCGGTTTATGGTGGATTTAATGACAATTCATGGCCTTTTCAGCAAAGAACTTTTAAATCAAGACAACTATCTAGAAATACACACACACACACACAAAGTAAAAATCAGACCTATTAAAATGAATTATCAAAGTACTACAATCTAACCTTGTAGATATGATCTTAAAAATGACTTAGCGAGAAACATATATTTAAGTTAGTTATTTTTCTACTTTAATGGTGTATATCATCAAAATTAAATTTTGACAATAGATAAGATCATTTTTTTTTACAAAAGTAACTTAAATTAAAGCATGATTTGATGTAAAGTTAGTGTTTCTAAATGCATTAGGAGGTTCGCATTTTTTTAAAACTCTTTTTAACACAAAATTAGGAGGTCACGCTCTTACACCTTGCGGTTTGGCATTTACCAACACTACATATATATATATATATATATATATATATATATATATATATATATATATATATATATATATATATATATATAGGAAAGTTGGTAAAAACCATACCACTTGAGTAAGAAAGATAAACCTAACTTATTTATATTAATTATTTAAAATATTTTTTTACAATTAACCTTATAAATATGATTTTAAGAGTGGTTTGGTGAGAAACATACATTAAGTTAGTTGTTTTCTTACGTAAATAATGTTTTCTAATAATATAAAAATGAAGGACTCTTATAACATCAAAATTTTGGTAGTAAAAAAGATCTTTTTTTCTAAAAAAGAAAATGAGTTAAACTAAAACATGATTTAGATGAAACTAGTGTTTGTGAAGGTTCACATTTTGTTTAAAACATCTTTTAATATAAATTTAAAAGTTCTGGTTTTTATCCTTTAAGTGGTTTGGTATCTAGCAATCTCTCTCTCTCTCTCTCTCTTTATTTATATATATATATATATATATATATATATATATATATATATATATATATATATATATATATATATATATATATATATATATATATATATATATATATATATATATATATATCAGTTGGGTTTTGGTTTTGGGATTTTTATGTTCTTGCTTGCCATGTCGTATCTGATTAATTTTTTTATATTTACTTCAAAGAATGGTCCGATCCATTTGCGTCCCTATTAATGATATATATTCACCACTTATACATCATATGCACCCTGCAGCACAGCCCAAATGATAAAAGAAAATGGACATATATGGTATGTCAAACTCTTACCCTCAGAACCTTTGAGGAATAATAGGAGAAAAACAAGTGGGCACTTCCAAAATTTGGCACTCACTGCCTTCTGTGGAAGCCATGAACATGGCAGACTTGAACGTTTGAGAGCGACCGAGGGGCCGGCCATGGAAGCTCGGTGCCCACCATGTGCACATCTTTGTTAAGAAACATCCATCCATCCATTCATCACATTAGGTACACAGAGGATTGGTACAAATAATAAATGAGATTCACTTCATTTGAGATTTACATCTTATCCACTACCACATCTTTGACGGATATATATATATATATATATATATTCAAAACAACCAGTCACAACCATGGTAGTTTTCTCTTCTTCCTCCCATTGCATGACCAACCATTCTCTCACACTCACTCAACTACCAAGAGAGAGAGAGAGACCGAGCGCTACTGTACTTACATTTTTCTTTCTTTCTTTCTTCTACAATAATAGGTGAGTTCTGAACAGGTACGAAGTACTGAATCTGATGATTTAATTGAATAGAAGCAATGTAGGTGGCTTGGGGTCGGGCACGGGTCGAAGATGGCACATTGTGGTGGAAGAAGAAGGGATCTCAGAACTTGGTGGTGAGGATGGTGGTGGCGGTGATGGTGCTTTAGGGTAGGGAAGATGGCGACGTAGAGACGGCGGCGGAGGTGGCGGAGGAGGGGTGGTGATGCTCAGCTCTAGGTTCAAGTCCGGCAACAACGTGCTCTCCGCCTCGCTGGTTGCAGCACCGGATGGCTGCTGCCGGCCTTCGTCGACGTGATCCTTGTGCTGTTTCTTGGTCGCTTCACTGAATCGATCTTCATTTTCTTTGTGGGGCTTGCTCTCCGCACTGGTAGGCCTCGAGAGGGATGAGGTGGTGCTGTGAGAGCGCTGGGGCCGCTGCCAGCACGGTGTGATCTTGTGGTTCTTGGGGTCGATGCCCATGCTGATGAGCTTCTTCCTCAGGTGGGAATTCCAGTAGTTTTTTATCTCGTTGTCCGTGCGCCCCGGCAACCTCCCGGCAATCAACGACCACCTGAGCAATGAAGAAGCGATTCATAAGCGCTAACGTTTCTAAGCAGGAAAGATGTTGTACGAGCGTAAAAAAGCAAGGCAGAAAAGCGAATCTTGGGAAAGGGCAGCAACTTTTTCATGATCAGTCTGCAATTTTTTATAAGAGTAAACAAATTTGTACAGTAAAAAATCATGCATCCCTGAGATATAGGCAGAGAACGAAAAATTTGTCTTTTCTTTTTCCGTTTTCTGCAGCGAAAAAAAAAAATGCTCTATATTATGTGCTCTCATGTTCATGGCCAACCGAACTGCAACATTTCGAGTGCAGACTCCATTATGCTGCCATGAAGCGAGTAACTGATGAGTTGCTTCATCTTAATACTTCCAACGAATAACAATCACTTACGTATGTAAAAAAGGACTCACCTAACCTAAGACTTGAATTTTAAGCGACACCTATCTCATGCTGTCAGAACGACTCTCTCACCATATTGTCGTAAAATGTCATTTTACTTCATCATGCTCTTATGCCGATTTTACTGTGAAAACTCATGATGTATTCTGATGCCAGTACTCCTCTTCAAACCAACATTCGAAGGATGGGGGAGAGACCTTAAGTCAAAATCCCCGTCAAAATTTAACCGTGATTTCAATGAATGGTTTAAGCGGGCATGGCAGGCGAACAATTCCCGTTCCTCGGTACAATAATGCCGGGAGAAACATACGGAATACATGTTATATGTAGAATTTGACGGCAATTTTCATTAGCAACATGAAGATCGATCGTGCATAAATTGATTTGGAAGATCTAGGATGAACCGCGTTTGAGGCTTAAGCAATTGATGATCACCTGTTGCCCAGGAGTGCGTGCAGCTTGATGATGAGATCTTCTTCGTCTTCCGCGAAGTTGCCACGCTTAAGATCTGGCCTGAGGTAGTTGATCCATCTCAGCCTGCAACTCTTCCCACACCGCAGCAATCCTAAAGGCACACAAAGGCGATCTCATCAACAACCTGGGAAAGGCAGAGCCGCAGAGCCATGTCCAAGTGACATGCATCACCTTCTCAAATTCCAAGTAATCATTTTCTTGAGAAGAATTTGAAGAACTCCATCTATGTATGCGTCGATCCTACTGGTATTAGGCACTTCTAAGTTGCAACCCACCTTTCAGTGGGAGCATGGAAATTTGATTTTCCTCTCGAGAAATGAGAAGCCTTCTGACTATGGCAATCTACAAGATTCGGTTGCATAATTTTTTAAGGACAATTGAGCCTTCTTTGCCACAGCAGAACTAATAGTTGCAACTCTCTCTCTCTTGCCTTATTACATGCGTCTAAGAAAAGGAGGGATGGGGATGAAGGAAGGTGAATCTCACCGGCAGCCTGAGGGAGCGAGCGCCAACATCCTTCTCCGTGCTCTCGGATGTAGTCGATGAGCTTCTGGTCCTCCTGCTTCGTCCATGCTCCCTTGTTGGTGTCTTGTTTCTCACAGCACGGTCTCCTCATGGTACCTACTCCTTTGTGGAGAGAGAGAGAGAGGCAGCGGATAGAGTGGGGAAGGGGAATTATATGCAGCAGCAGCAGGAGGATCAGGTGGCCGAGGCAAGTGGGGCGTGTTGCCCCCATAAGAGTTCGAGTGGGTGGAAAGAAGCGGTTGACTTGGAATGACGGTTAGCACGCATGCAGGTGACCCCCTCTCTCTCTCTCTCTCTCTCTCTCTCTCTCTCTCTCTCTCTCTTTCTCTCTCTAAAATATATATATATATATATATATTATATATATTTATATATATATATATGTCTTAGAGAGAGAAAGAAGCTAATATATATATATATATATGTCTTAGAGAGAGAAAAAAGAGAGAAGATTTGGAGGTAGAGCATGAGTGAGAAAGAAAGAAAAGAAAGGGTTGGAAGTTTGGAGAGGGAAGGGGGACGGGGAAGTCGTCACATGATTCACCCTCTTTTGACCGTCGGTTCTACGTTTCTGTAGCCGATTACTCTCGTCTTCAACCTTCCCCTCTCGTTTCATTTCACTATTTATTTTCTTTATGCATGGCGTGCCGCTTTTTATATAAATAAATAAATAAACAAATATATATATTAAGTAATAAATCGAGTTGAGATATTCAAAAATATATTTCGATATTTTAATGTATAAATTAGATTTTAAGACTCAAAGGTTAATGAAATTAATTGTTGACCTTGCCTCTGGATGCGTGTGTGTACGTGGATGTCGTAGCTTTAACTTGGATATTTCCAATCCGTTTTTACGGTTTGATTTGTTAGACTGACGTGAAATTCAAATGACTAGACGGCAACTTTCCATATATTTTAGACAATTTAGATTATAAGGTTATGTTTGGAGAGATGAGAAGGAAAGAATTTTAATGGACGCAAAAGACAAGAAAATAAAGAGAGGAAAAATTATGAGGAAGAAAAGAAAATGAAATGAATTGAACTATCACCAAACTTGTTTGGATACGAACTAAAAAGAAAAAAAAAAAAAGAAAATGTCAAAATCGTGGTTATTTATTTGTGTAAAAGAAAAGGAAAAAAAATTATCGTTGTTTATAATATCCCCAGCACTCATAATATATGTCTACACGCGTAAAGGAATTGTTATTTATTACAGATATTTACCTGAAAGTTTTAATTAAATCATATGAATGAAAAATTTTGTTTAATTATTTTAACAAACTGAAACGTTAAAGGGGGAAAAGGATAATGTGGGGTTGAGTGTAAGGAAATATGAGAGATAAATAAAAAGGGATGAGAGAGAGAGAACTGTTGTATGAAACTTGATTTATACTATACATTCATATGCGAGAGAGAGAAAGAGATTTTTTTTCTTTATAAGGGTATTTATGTCATTTTATACAAATACGGATTTCGCCCTAATCCTTATGTTGAGAGGAGGGTCGCAGTTTTATTTAGTCTTCTCTAAGAGTGTGAGTGTAGGAGATTTTTGTTCCGAACCACGTAAATATTTGTCTTCTTCATTGTTGTTTTTAATTTCTTCTTGAGAGTGCCAAAAAAGAGTCTCATGTTGTTCCTAACACAAGAATCAGGTTCACTTGGATTCATAATAACATCCTTAATTTTAAGATCAACAAAGAGTCTTAATTTTGAAAATTAGGCATAAACCTTAGGTGGGTGGTCATATATAATTATCTTGACATATGTAACTATTCTTCTTGATTGCGACTTCGTAAGATTTTGGTGTGCAAGTCCAAAAGCACCACGATTTCGTGCCTAAGTTTATCAGCACGATGATCACATTCATATGATTCATTTCGAGAAAAGAGATTCACGAAAACATCAGTCTAAGTTGTGATGTGATTCCCAAATCTCTCACGGAGACGAGTTAGATCTATGACTTTGAAAAAAGAAAAATGCATATTGTCAAAACGATTATATGCAACTGTGTTGTTCTATATTATCATCAAAGCTCTCATAAAGTTTGATTCATGCGTAAATAATTTTTCACTTCTTTTTTTAGTTATATTTAGAACTTACCTTTTCATTCGTAAAGTCACCAAAAAGGCATTCAAAATAAAGTTTGACAGGTATAGACCATGTCACTTCACTTTCGTCAAGGACTCTAGAGAACCCATATGCTTAAAAATTGATATTTAAAGTCATTTTTTGTACATAAACTTATAAACATGATTTTTTGGAGCAACTTGGTAGTAAGCATAAATTGAGTCAATTATTTTTAAAGTTCAAATTATTCGTTACGAAATTAACAGCTTTTATAGCATAAAAAAAATTGATAGCAAAAAAAAAAAAATCAAAGATTTTCATGAGGATATATAACATGAACTAAAACATGATTTATATTAAATTGGTAATTTATAAACATGCACCTTTTTAAAGTTGCAGAACCCTACTTCTAGTACTCACTAGTATTAAGGTTGTGATTACCATAGATCTGGTTTGAATATTTGTCAATTTTTAGTGTACCGGATTTGATTCTAATCGAATCAGAGGTGGAGCCAAAAAAATTTTATAAGGAGGGCCAAATTAAAGTTTCAAAATTTTGATATGAGCCAAACTATCATTTTTCTCATTTTTCAAAATTTTTATATAAGACAAGTAAAATTTTTAAAAATTTAGATTTATATATATATATAGGTGGAACTAAGCCCCTGCAGACCTTACCTTGGCTCCGCCCCTGGATCTGACCTCAATACATTTTTTGCTGCCAGGTATTCGATGGTCGACATCACCATCGGCGAGCAACCGACGACAGAGGGACCCGGACAGCAGCATCCGGCGCATGCATGCACCCATACACATGCGCACACAGACAACCCACCAACCAAATGCCATTAAGAAGGAGAAAATGGGCAGTTGGAACTATTGATAGGTGAAGGAAGACCGAACTGTTGTTGGCCATGAATCTGAGACACCTACCAAGCAATCACACTTCAAAACCGATGCCTCTCTGCATTTTCCCAGGGAAAATTTAGACTGGCGTTTGAAAGAAAAGATGATGACTGAACTGCTGTTCAAGTTGGCGCCATGAACTTGCACTGTGAACAGGTTGACCGGACGTTGCAGGGATTGGATTGAAGTGCAGAGGAAATGTCTTATTCTGCGAGTACATAATGGAGAGGCCCGCTGGTGTTCCGATTCCAGAGCTCAGCTTTTCTTATTGAAATTAAAAAGCGTTTGCAGAAAACATGCTTTTTAGCACAAGAAAAAGCTGCATTGTTGCGAGTGCCTTCCTTTATATATATATATATATATATGCCAATGTTCAAATTTTAGGCTATGTTTGTTTAATTCGGATATAAGATTCTCTAAATAATTCTTACCTGCCATTTTTGTTGAATTTTTCTTCTTCATGTGCACAGGTTTTCTTTTCTTTTCATGTTATGCAAACAAGAAAGAGGAGCAGCCTATTGCCGACAAAACTAGAAATCTAAGAATAGGTCGCCAAAAATCAGCCAACTAGTGCAATTCAATGAAGAGTTCACCAAAAATTAATGGGGAGATGAATAAAGCACATTAATTATTTTCGAAATCCGCCCCAAGGGTGTCCACTTTTAAAAATTTTTAAAAAATTATATTTTTAGCTTCTGTTAAAATTTTAAAACTATAATTCGGACAAGTAATCAACTGGCAATCGTCTAGGACAAGTAATGAACTGGCAATAGTCTAAAAACTTTAGATGAATACCATAGTATTCATATATGACCATTTCTTTTGCTTTATATGCAGCAAAAAAAAAAAAGTCTAGAGGCTTAGTGGCACCCCTAGGATTTGAACCATGACAGCTTTCCATACAGTTAAACTCCAAGTCAATACTGCACCGCCTAACCTATCACGGGGTGACAGCTTTAGCCAATAAAACCCTATGACTAGGCCGGCAGTTAGACACACAATCATAAAAAACAGTCCGAGTAATTTTTTTTTTTAATATAGTGAGTCATTATTTTTTCGCTGTTCCGAATAGATGTCATAGCCCCTATACCTTAAGGGGTACAAATTCTTACCATCTCATTAACCAACCAAAAAATTGAGGTAGATTCATGTACTCATATAACATAGTGTTTCATGATTCTACTCTATTTTTTTTTTGTCACATTCGTAGATAGTAACAATTTGTTATAGTCATGAAGGGTTCATAGAACATGCTTTGAGCCCTTTTGACGGTTTAGGAAAGTAGTGCCATGGGTCATGACATTGATAACGAGTTTCGTAGCAAACACTTTTTTAAAGTAGGCCGCGTTGCAGCTCAATGATCTACACCTCTCAAAAAAAAAAAAAAAAAACAATTACAAAAGAACAACATATCACCAAAAGAAAATAATTCCCTTAACGAAATACCTGTGGTTGTAATGGAAGTTTTCTTTTAAAAGAAAATTGGTAAGCAAATTAGCCCTATAATCTTTGTGCTATGAGAGTTACATAAATCTATATTTATTCAATCTTGTGCTATAGATGTTTTCTAGGCCCAAGAGTGTTGGATCCAACAACTAACTAAGATTTAATGTAGCATTAGGATGACACATTAAAATAAATGGTTTTATAAGGACTAGTTTAATACATATATATATATATATATATATATATATATTATTGTAATCAGTTTTAAAAAAAAAAAGCGGTCTATGTGAATAACATCTACTTTTAAAAATTTGTTTTTGCCAAAAACGAGTTTGGCAAAAGTCAATTTTTGGGTGATCCAAACGTGTTTTACGATTTAAAAACGAGTTTTGGGGAGTCATCCAATCGTCATGGAACTTCTTGGAGGAAAAAAAAATCTTTTAGAGTTTTATGTTTGAGATGCTTATCAACTGGCATGATTGATGGAGACCTCTTGACTCTTCAACTTGCAGTTAGAAAGAAGGGTTTTAAATTTATTTTTGTTTAAACTTTTATATTATTTTGTGTTTCAAATTGTTGGGTTTTATAAATATGTGCAGTTCCATCTTTTATTAAGAAGCTTACTGAAAAGTCCAATCATGAACACTCACAATCAAGAACGGCCAAAAGGAGAACTCCAAGAAATTAAGACTCACTTTTTTTTTGGCTTACGTAAGGAGTGACACTTGAATGAAATTGATCCTCAACTACCCATCTGTCTTATTACACCAACCAGTTGCTTTGGGTTTATCTTAATATCATGCTTTTCAAAAGCACGAGAACTGTATAAACTTTGAATTTTTATGTAGATAATTTAATTATTTGTTTTGTTTAAAAAAATAAAAAAAGAAAAATGCAGTTAATGTTTTGGCAAGTAACAATCACCCATTGAGCTTTTAAAACTTAACAAATAGGCGCTCAATTTCATTAAGAAATCGTAGAAAAACCATACTGATTAGGATTACGAGTTAAAACTAAACTCGAAAGGGCATGACATAATTGGTCAAGCTGGTGAGTTAGTGAAAGCTCGTTCACCAGTTTGGTTCTTGTGAATGTTATTCATCTTTAACTGTAAATAGGGGTAGATACTATTATTAAGTTGAAAAAAGTAACCATAAGTTTATCAAGATGTATTAATTTTTTTTTATGTAAAATAATAACAAAAATGCGCCTATTTTGTATAAAATAAGAATCCTTGTTCATGAAAGGTATTTTGCCATTTTATTTCAAGTTTCATATTATATATTCAGTGGCAGCTTTTCGGAAATTCATCTTCAAAGTTAAACAACTGTTTGTTAACCTTAAACGGCGAAACAACGATTCGTTATTTCGTCCAAATATTAAGTGGTCTTTAAAAGACTGACAGGTCTAGAAGGGCATCGATTCATTCTCATAGGAGTTATGTTTGTTTTAAGTAATGGAGGTACAACACATAAGTTAAAAGGTGCATTACTGCTATCATTGACCCTGATGCAACTCAAGACTCGAAAAGCAAGACCGGAAAAGCAAAAGAATTTTTGTTTTTTCTTGGCTTGGACTTGGTTGTAATCCTCCCGCTTACCTTATATGTATTAATAGTAAAACTTGGTCATCTTCAATTCAATTATTAGCAAATCAATCCGATTCGTTTAATCATCCTCCATTGAGTTATTATCAAATCAATTTGAATCATGTTACGCATCATTTATTGTTTATTTCTTATTATTTTATAAATGATTCTAATGTTTCCTTTAAATTGATTTTTGTATATTCTTTTAAATGAACCTTTTGCTAATTGATAACCCAAGTGGTTAAATTGGTCGGTGCATTGACTCAGCAGCCTAGCTGATCGGTTTCAATTTTTTGCAGTTTTTGCTGTATCTCTCAGCTAAACGTTCTTCAAAAAAAAGAAAAACGATTTGTGATGTTTTTTTTTTGCAGGAATTGTTATTTTCGAATAAATATTTAATTTAAAAAATTAAGAAATAGAACATCAGTTAGCGACGTCTTGTGTTTGGTTGTTGGTTTCATCCGTCACCGTGAGGCGCCAAGTGAATTGGTCTGTCTACTTATAAAGAAAGTGTGGAGTTGGAGTGAGCTACCAAGGAAGGTGGGGGACGCGATTTGGGGGGTCGAGGAGGCCGTGTTCCATAGGCGGCGACTCGCGTAATCTCTCTCTCTCGATTTGTCTGTCTCGCACTCGCGCTTGCTTTTGTCAGAGAGAGGAATGGTGGTTATTGGTGATGGAGGACTGACGTCTTCGTTTGGCTTGTCGAGCAGGATCGGGAGAAGAAGAGGCTCCACCTCAATGGCGACCCCGCCGATCCTGTCCTTGGCTCTTCCGTCGGAAACCGGACGAGTTCTCAGTATCCAGTCTCACACCGTCCAGGTTTTGTTTGCTTTCTCTCTCTATAGGATTGTGTTTTTTGGGTTTTTCGTTGATTGTTATCCGCTAATGCGAAAGAAAGGTTGAAGTTCCTCTTTGTGTTCGGGATTTTGTCTTTGTGGTTGGTCCTTTGTGTTGATGTAGAATTTGTGGGTAGCGCTTGGTGCTTGTTATTAGTTCATTTTCGAGTATCTGATGGGGTGTATGTTAGAAGACGATCTGGATAATATGGGAGTAAACGAGAAATCGTAGAAAGCTTGCCTAGTTGGTGCCGCTGACATCAAAGTATTGAACATGTAATTGATAAAAAAATAAAAAACAAAGACAAAAAATATAATTTCACGAGGCTGGAATAATACCTAGTCCACGGAAAGCCACCATCAGCCTTAGCCGATAGTGCAAAATGAACTTATTATTGATAATGAATTTCAAATCAGTTTCCAAAGATTTCTCCTAAATATAAGGAGCATTTACAATAAAGATTTCCCTTTCCCAATAGCATTTGGTTACTTCTCATTGGTTGCCAATCTTTCTTGATAATTCTCCATCTTCATCAGCGTCGTTAATGCCTTTAATGCTGCTACGTGAGAGGCATCCTCATCATCAATGTATCCATCTTCTTTCAGTAATGACCGACATGACATGCAAATGATGAAAAATATGCTGAAGAAATGTTCCCTTAGTGGGAAAATGCGAAAGCCCTGTGTGTTAGCTCATTGGAGATGTGTTCAGTTCTGCCAACTATAGCATATCAACGATACTGTAGAATGCAGTGTTTGGATTATCTAAATCATGTACCTTAGCAGTGTTTCAGCAACATTGTGATTCTAATAACCGGCTAGTTGAAGTAAATAAACATATGTGGCCACATTTAAGAAGGGAATGTTAGGCATGAAGTCTGAACTCCGAAGTGCTTTGTTATGGTTGATCTCAGACAGGCTACTCCTTGTAGTATCTTGTTTTTGGTTTTACTGTTATTGGTTTCTGGACATGATGAATGAATTGTTCAACATGTAAACAGGATCTCAGTTTATATAATATGTAGCCTTGTCTTCCCAATATCTCTGATAGTTCATACTTAATGTAATGGAAAACATGATCCTATATGCACAATCAACTGCAGGGTTACGTCGGGAACAAGTCAGCTGTCTTTCCACTTCAACTTCTTGGTTTTGATGTGGACCCTATCAATTCCGTGCAGTTCTCTAACCACACAGGCAAGCTGCTCTATATAACTTCCTTCAAAGATTCTCAGAACTCATGGACCCGATATACGGTGCGAACTTACATCTGCATTCCTGTATAAGCTCACAGTAGATGCTGTGGCTTGCGGGCTTGATGTTATCTGATTAGTCAAGGTGGTGCAGGGTATCCTACATTTAGAGGTCAAGTACTTAATGGAGAACAACTATGGGATATCATTGAGGGCCTCTCAGCAAATGATTTACTATTTTACACTCACCTATTGACAGGTCAGCAAAACAGTTATCTTCATTTTTGCATGTCAAAAGTGGTTGTATGCCAGTGTCAAGATTCTGGGTTCTCTAAATTCAGTTTCGTGAGAAACTTCAGTCTCTCGTAGGTGTATACATTTACATGCAAATACATGCTTACACATGTATTATGCATGTGTGCATACCTATGTGGTGAAGACGTTGTCCACTAGTCTCTTAGTTTGTTAGCCATATGTGCCTAAAGAATATATGCAATTAACAATCAAAATTGAGGTTCTTATTTTTAGGTGCCTTTTTGTTCGTGATTCAAAATGCACTTTTTCAGACCTAAGAATGTTTAAAACCTGTGTATCTTTACTTTCTGAAACTGATTGTAATCCTACTAATATAGTACTATAAGGAATGGTCTGTGCAAACTGCAAACATTTGCCTTGCGATGCTGTTAAACATCAAATGAAAATCATGTCATTAGAGACTCTTCTTCCTAGTTCCTATCAGAATAATTTAAGCACAGTTGGTCTTAGCATAATTAACATCTGGGTAGGCAAAGTTTAGGTTATGTCATTGCTTCTTTTTTTTCCCCAAACTCATTTCGGAATTGAAAGAAGAAGATTTTTCTTCCCAAATAAGCCATTAAAATTGAAATTTGAAATTTCTAATGAAATATCTTGTTTGACATGAACCCTATTTGTAAGTGGGATGATCAAATGATTACAAGTGTGTTAAATGTCTTAGTTCATATTCACCAACAATATCATTTTGGGATTTTTTTTTTTGAAAAAAAATGTTTCAAAGTGTGTTTTTTTTATCTGGACAAACCTTGCGCAAATCTAAAAAAAATTAAAATAAAAGAAATAAGAAGCAAGTTATGAAAGAATTTTTTATTCTAGCTTTTTTTTTTTCCTTATGCTTAAAGAAACACAGGACTTCTGCCATCTTATTTTCTCTTGCATGAATTTCTGATATCCCGTGAGCTATGCTCATGAGGATCATCTTAGAACATATGCACTGAATTTGATTGGCCAAGGGGTGTTGGAAGCAATGTCTTCAAACTGTTAACTTCTGATGTCACATTGTTTAAATGGTTTAACATGTTTCTTTTTCTGGTTAACTTATTCCAGATTTTAGTTTTCATCAGATACTTCTTCAGTTCATATAAAAAAAAAAGGGGAAAAGAGTTGAAGGGGAAAAAGAAAGGAACTTCATCAAAATGTATGTCCCTCTTGTGGCTGCACGAACTCATTAATGTTACCTTTTTGTCATATCCTTGTAGGTTATATTGGATCAGCTTCCTTTCTAAACACCATCTTGCAAGTTGTAAAGAGATTACGTGACGTAAATCCTAGGCTTATCTATGGTAATCACTCTCAGATGCCTTGCCTTTCTCTTGTCTCTATTACAAGTGTGCATCTTTACCTAGCGAGTCGGGCATCATTACTTGACTGGTATATATATTTTTGCTCTTTTTATGTACTTCTTACTTTTTGGCGTGAGTTAAATAGCTTTCTTGGAGTGCTAGAGAATGGAGATGCTACCTATAGATGACAGTTGTACTTTACGAACACATGGATGCTGCTTTCTGAAAGTTGTCATTTACATATCATATCATGCATTCATAGAACAGGAGAATCTACGCTCTAGATCAGGAACCTGCCCTTAGAATTTACTTTGTCGGATATTTCAGGTGTACGAGGGATTGGTTTACACTTTACACTTTACATAGCAGACTATGCCTTCTGCTTTTGTAAGAAATAAAAAAAACCTCATATTCTAGGATTAGGCTATCATGGATTTTCATATACCCACATAAACATATGGTAGATGAAGATTCAGCACAAAAGCAGAACTCTGCAGCATGATACACTGCAAATTCATCAACTAGGATGTAACTGAGTTAATTGAGCTACTTATAGAACAAATACGTGGTTAACTGTTACTTGCTAACTGAACATTGTGCATTGCATGGAGAAAGTAATGCAATAGGCTACCTAATTTCTATAGGAGTGGACTAATATATAAGTAAAGTTCATATCATGCATATTGTGGTTTTCTTAAACTGGTCTATTGTTGATGATGTGTACACAGATGGATGATACTGCTGTTGATTTTCAGGCTGAGGATACCAGTCAAGTTGTGGAATATTTGGACTTTAATTTATATTTAACATTATTTGCAATCTTAGGGATATACCTTTCGAATTATATGAGATCGTGTTGGAAACAAATGACTTCATGGGGACTAAGAAAGATGACCAAGAGACATCTTTTAGAAGCCAATAGAAGGGAGACATGCATATATGTATGCATGTCAATTTGTATCAACATACTATGTGTTTCTATTTATGTAGGTCTTGATTAATTAGATATTGCATGGTGATTTGTAATTGGTTGTGCACATGGTTCCATGACTATCTGCCACATAGAGGTACATAAATGAATGATATTAGAATCTGTCACTATAATAATTAGATTTCTAACAGAGTTTTATATGTATTTATTTGCTTATGCTTGGAGCCATCAACTGTTGCTTCAAAAAATTTGAGTCTGGGATGCTCCTTTGTGTTGTATTTCAATATCAGAAAAGCCATTATCAAAGTTGATTTTTACTGAAAATTGGAAACACATACCAATACCAATGAGCACTGCAACACATGGATAATAATAAAAATAACAGAGACAATAATTGTTAATATATGATAATCGTAATGATAAATGATGTGTGAGTCTACTCATTTCTTTTGCTGTCAGATGAGCATATGTGAAAGTGATAGACATGCGATTATTCTTAAGATTTGATCATCATTATAACTTATATCTTTTTATGGTTAGTTTGTGATCCGGTTATGGGAGATGAAGGAAAGCTCTATGTTCCTCCAGATCTGGTGTCACTTTATCGTCAGAATGTAAATCCTCCTTTCTCTTCATCCATAAACTTACATGTGTAGATTAAGTGTCTACGGAATATGGGTTTATGTTAGTGTGTCTGAAGTCAGGCTAGATATTTCTATGAAGGGCTGTTGGAATTGGTGTTGATGTTGAAGTCAAGCTCTTGACTGTTTTATGCATGAACAAGGCCTTTTGTTGTTAAAACTTTATCCTTGGCATTCATGTAAACACCAGATACGTCCTCAAATATTGTTTGCCTCCAGTATGTTTTTTGCACAAGATCCACTTGTGGATGTCATGGAAGAAAAACAAAGGGTTTGAATATGCTACCGAATTTGAGCATTGTTCTTACTGGAAGAGCTGAATACCTTTTTTGTTATTTTTTTATGAAATATCTTCTGAGGTGGACTGGACCTGTTATCTTCTGTCTATTATGATATTGAAGAAAGTTGCTCTCTTCATTCACACAAGAAAGAATGTGTAGCTATGTAATGTTTCTGAACTGCGGCTATAATAGTTCTTAATTATTTGGGCCTGAGCCAATAAGTAGGCAACTGACTTCCTTTTAGCTTCAACAGGTTCATAGAGTTAAGTAACCAATAATTGCACATGTCTACAAGGAGTTGGTATAAAAATGAAATAGCATATGTCTGTATGCATGTGTATACAGGCCAAATATCACTTAGCCATATGGGTCAATATGTGCACATGTCAGGGTGGCAGTTCCCACTCTCATGCAACTTCCCAGACTTATTTAGCTTATGGCTCTTTCTCTTTTTCTCATTTCTAGATTTGCCTTTCAAAAAGAAAAATGGGCTCCCCCATTGAAAGAGAATTGTATAAAAAGGACAAACATGTTTCTGCCTTTTCTGCGAAAAGGATGGTCTTCTGGAGAAAATCTGTCTCCAGGTTCTTGTTTTTGCTTCCATTTTTCCTGCACTTGTAGATATGGACCTAGTTCTTTGCTAATGGGTTATGAAAAACCTTGGATTAACTTTTACTGAAACATAGCCATTGTAAAAGTGTGTTTTTTTTTTCCCATTTTACTGCTTTAACTTTTTCTAGAGCATATGATTTGTTATTGATGTGGGAAATTATTGTAATCAAAATTAGTGAATTATTTGATTGATTTTAGAACAAAAGCTTAAGAAAATTTACCTCTTTTATCATGTTATTACTTGAATAACAGGATTTCTTTAGTTTAGAGAAAATAAACAATATGTGTGATTATTTAGCTTTATTGAAGAAAACAATTTGAGAAAGCAAAGTCTTTGATATTTGTTGATGTTTGAAAAAAACTTAGGAATATTAAAAAACTATAAAGGATCTATAATACTAAAGTCTTAATATCATATTAGGTCTTGGAAAAACATGAGGCTTGCAAAATAGTGTTGACAGTTAACACTAAAATGCAAAAATTGTTACTATACTAAAATGAAAATTTTTTAGTTTTATGCTTAGTACATAATAGTATATTATTGTTCGAGATAGCGCAACTCTTTTGTTCCAGGTCAAGTCTGTTCCTATTTTATTTTTATTTATAGCAAGTTAGTTCCATCTTGGTTTAAATTTTTGGCTTCCCCACAAAACATCTTTAAGTAAATTCTGAAGCAAATTGCAAGTTTAACATTGTAACTGTCTACAATCTACATGTTTCACCTTGAAGATTATTATAAACCTGCATTGTCATGTGAACATAGTATCACATTTCACCCATTGCAGTTATCGGCAAATTTCACCATGATGTTTTAAATTTTCAATACCATGTCTGAAGGTCCTGCAGCCTTCTATTTCTGATTTTCAATGTTATCCCCAACCTTTGATATTTTAGCTTTGAAATACTTCAAGATCCATGTTATTTACATGATTTTGCAGGTTGTCCCTTTAGCCTCCATGTTGACCCCTAATCAATTTGAAGCAGAACAATTGACAGGATTCAGGTGTTGTATTCTGTATTTCAATGCAATCTTTGATTGAGGTTTGCCTCCATATTGTGGATATTGCCCCTAAATGGTTCGTGTCTAGTTGATTGGTTTATTTTGCTTAGACTTTAAAATTTGTTTAGACTTTAAAATTTGTTTAGACTTTAAAATTAGTGATTACAATTTTGTGACGTTATCACAAAGCATGCAGAAGTTTGTGTTGGTTTCAGGGGATTGATAATTGTGTGTCTAAGGCACCCAAAATATGAAGGTAAACTTTTCAGGGTAGACATTGAGTATTCAGCTCTTCATCTAGAAAAAAATAGTGGAAATAATATTTAACAGTGAAGAAGAAAGTTACCAATGCTGCAAAGCATCTAAAACAGCAAAATTTGCACAGTGAAAAAATTTAGTTGCATCTAAATGTATCCTAGTATTAAGGAGTAAGTAGTAACATAAAATGATTTCTCTCATCTTTGTAATTTTTTGACCGGCAAAAGTATTCTTGAACTGTGTTGTGTTTTTAATCTTATTGGTGTGGTATTGGACCTCTTGCATCATTCTAAGCAATGAAACCCCAGAAGTGCTGTTTGCATTCCTAGATATCCATGTCAAATTAGGACATTGATTTTTTGTTTGTGAAAGTTCTAACCATCTGCTAGTTAAATTTATGTCCCTTCATTTTCCATCTTATTCTAAAGTTATTATTCTGCTCTAAAACAAATATTGCATAACATATGATGAAGCACAGCAAACTAGAACCTTTTTTTTTTTTTTTTGTTGACAAGTCTAGTTTTTCATTATTACTCAAGTTTATCCTAGAATTAAGTGGGATGGAGTACATTTTTGTTATGGAAATTATTAATACCTTAGGTTTTGTGGTAGAAGTTGCATCGAAAATATCATATTTTAGAAGAAAAGAGTTGATGACTATCTGAAAGAGAAGGGATCATCTTTTTACACCCAAATTACAGAATGAGCTTGGAACAAGCATATGGAACAGAACAAGAGGAAAAAGTGCTGTTGATAACCTGGCCAGATGGCGTTTTAGTCCATAAGCTGCATAAAACTGCTTAGGTGTTTGCTGCAGCAGCTTCCTTTTCTGTAAATCATCAGTATGTAGATACGAGCAACAGTAGTTCAGCCTTGCTATGCCTCTATTAATGGTTGACAGATTCCTATATATGGTGAAATTGAAGAAGTGACAGAATTCATAGATGCCATTCTATTTTCTGGAAGCCTTTTTAAAACTGGAGCTGGCATTGGCTTTGATTTTGTTGACCGTAGCAAAGGTCTGGAATGCTCCTGACATAGTAGAGAATAAAATGACGTTCTAAATTGTTAAAGGAAAAAAGGGGCACATGTTTTTCTTTCAATTTTGGCTTTTATATTGAAGCTTCATTGTGGACTTGAATTTATACTATTCTTAACGAAGATGATGGCTTTGCAGAATAACATCAGAGAAAGATGGCTTGGAGGCATGTAAGTATCTTCATGCTGCAGGTCCTTCTAAGGTTTGGATGCTTTCTATGCTTGAAGGAAGTAAAGTACAAGTTAAAGCATGTGTACATTGTGCATACGTGTTCACCAGTCACAATAATGATAATAATTTGATAATTTTGTGTTTTTACCACTGACTAGCTTCAAAAAAATATATTGTTAAAAATTTGGTAATGCTTCAATATATCGTCCAAAAATGTCACAGTAATATTGCATATTATCGTAATAATTTCCTTTTCTACAAAGCCCCGTCATTTATGATTTATCTATGTTTTTCATTTTTTTCCATTTATGATTCAAAATTTTCTATGAACTTTTGTCATTATTTTTGTAAGAAAAATGGCTGAAAGCTCATTATTAGTAGCCTGCTCTGTTATTCTTTATTATCAAAAAGTTTTGAATTCTAACCACATTTTTGAAAACCTCCGAAGGAGACCTTCCTAAAAATTTGTCATGAATGGAATTGGCTAGTATTGGTATTTACATAGGCAAATTACTTGTCGTTCTTCTTGAGAGATAAGTAATTGACAATTTGATGTGTGCACCATGACTAATCTGAAAATTATATAACTTGTATTGCGTAATGGTTGAAACTTGAAACCATCATGCAAGTTAAGAAAAGAAAATTTGACTTTGAAGTTGACAAAATTGAAACTAGGGTTACACCACGATAGGTAATTTCTAGTGTTTTTCCCTGGTTGATACTACTTTTAAACTGCAAAATGAATGGGGGTTGATACTCTTATTACTGATAGGATTGCATATCATGTTTCAATAGTTTTATATGGGTTACATATAATTGAACATTGCTATTAGCCTATTAGGGACTCATTATGCCAATGTCTAATTGATGATTTTAGTGGTGAAGGTTGATTAATTTGTTCTCTTTCATTTATATTTCTCTTGAGGTTTATTTTCTAATTGTTACTTAGGAAAATTAAAAAAATAATTTTAAACTAACTTGATTTGCTCTGGTCCTTTATTTTTCTCTTTAGATTAATGAAGTTTTCGTTGTGTGAGTATCCTAGTGCTTCTGCATAAGGGAGTGTGCCCATAAAAAAGACCTTGTTTCATATTATGTGGGCTGAGTTTATATACTCTAGTAGATGATAAATCTATATATTATCTGTAAGTGATAATTTTTTCTGTTTGTGTTGGGATAATCCTAGGAATAACCTACTCTATGCCATTCGCTCACATGTTTAATCTTTTGAAAGGATTGAAATGGGCTTAGGAGTAATTGGGTCATATGTGTTTCCAAGCACTGTGTGGTACCCTTGCCTGACGCTGATGCAATCTAGGCTGGCAGAAGCCTGACACTGATGCCAATCTAGGCTAGGCTGGCTAGAAGCAGTGACTAATATTGATAAAATCTGCTAATGTGGTAACCCTTGCCTGACGCTGATGCAATCTAGGCTGGCAGAAGCCTGACACTGATGCCAATCTAGGCTAGGCTGGCTAGAAGCAGTAACTAATATTTATAAAATCTGCTAAAATTATTTAAATTGATAACCTTGACGTGGATGCTCAAGTATTAGAGCTAAATTGTCATATGCCTCAGGACAAACAAGTGGTCACGTCTAAGGGTGTGAGCATTGTCACAGTTATCAGCAACATTTTCAGAATAGCATGATAAAAATGCAAATATAAATGAAAAAATGGAAACCTATGGTGGTATTTTGAAAATATTTCCAAATTTGTTAGGTTTTTCGAAAAATATTTTTTCAATATATTTGGACTTTTTTTTTTGATCAACTATTTGAACTTTTGTCAACGTTTTTGTACATAAATTAGTAGATATCAATTCATAATTTATCTATCTTCTACATAATTTTAAAATTTTTGAATTCCAATGGTGTTCTCAAGAAAAACAATTTTTAGATTAGTCTCGAGAAAAACCTTGCTGATAAAAACCTAAGGATGATGTGGGCAATGGATCTCTCTTTTTCTTTATATGATCCTTTATATTTTAGTAGATCAAAATGCACCTTGAGGAAAAAGCAAAGGAAATAACATGGGCATTCAGAACATTGATTGCAAATATCTCCAGAAAAGAATTTTGTGACAACCCCTATTACAATTCAAACGTGGCCCTATAGCAAATTTTAACATATGTTGGATGAAATTATGCAATTTCAATGGTGTCCTTGTATGACTGTATTAACAAGATAATATGCAAAACATTGTTGTAACTTGTAACAATTAATGTCTTCAAAAACATGTAGAAATACAAACTATTTAATATTATTTATTAAAAATAAAAGTAAAATGCTATTTTTCTTCAAGTTATGTGGTTCACATTTTTCAATTTTACACTTTCATGCAAACAATTTGATGCCACACAAAACACAAAATATTTAGTACTTATTTCTGTTGTTAAAAATGACATAGATACCATACTTTTTATGAAGTTTTATCGTCAATATTTTTCATTTTTTATTTGACTTTCTTGCAAGAACTCAATCAAATGATAGTTTCCATGAAGTTTTTAACTTCTGACTTTCTTTCCTAGGGAGACACACTACTAACTACATGTTGGTCATTCTGCCATGTATAATTGTTGCAGATGGTATATTGTCTATGATTTGTTTAGGAATGTCTAAACTCTAAAGAGCTATTGTTGTCCTATGTAGGTGGTGATAACAAGTGTGCATATTGGAGATGATTATCTTCTCCTTGGAAGTCATCAGAAATCGAAGGTACTTTTGAGTGCTGATAATGTCTTTCCACAGGCTGATTGTTTGATCATTCAACTGACCGCAAACTGTACTCTTTAATGGATAGTCACAAATAACGTTTCAGAATTTTAAACGGTAAGGTTTTTTTTGGGTATAATACTACGACCAGCTTAAAAAAAAAAGAAAAAATATGGTAAAATTTTAAAAATTAAAAAATTTAAAATGATGAAAATATAAAATAAGTGAGAAACTAATAACACAAACATAAAAAAATAAACAGATTTGCAAGAAATAAAAAATAAAAAATAAAAAACTTTTTGGCATTGAAAAAACATGAAAAAAATGCATTTTTTAAGTTTTAAATGGTAATTTTATTTTATTGGGGTTTTGTCATGTTTTTTTTTTAAAGAAACTCCTTTTTTGTGGCACTGCTTTAAAGATGCTCTTACATGAAGGTTTTCAGTTCTTTTATATTACTTGTAGAAGTTTACTTTAAAAAATGACCATAGTCACAAATAAAGTTTCGGAGTTTCAAACAACGAGGTTTTCTCGGGTATAATACGGCGAACTTGAAAAAAATGAGAAAAATACGGTAAATTTTAAAAAATTAAAAATAGAGGAAAAATAAAATAAGTGAGAAACTAAGAACACAAACATCAAAAGATAAGTAGATTTGCAACAAATAAAAAATAGAAAATAAAAAAAAACTGTTTGGCATTAAAAAAATGAAAAAAATGAAAAAGTGAAAAAAAGTGTTTTTTTTTTCGTTTTTTAACGTTTTTTTAAGCTATTTAATTTATCGCGTTTTTAAAAAAAAAAACGCGTTTTCTGTGACTACCAAAAATCTGACCACAGCGACCATCCAATAATGAATATACCATTTTCCTTTTGATACACATAGATGATATTTATTGATGCAATACTTGAACTACCTGCATTCACGTGAATATATATATTTGCTTCAGTTCATGTACGTATATATACAGCTGTATGCATTGGACAATGCAGATAATATAAGCTAAAACATCTCTTGAGGTCTTGTTCAACTAGGAACAAGGATGTTCTTGACGAACTTAACAATTCAGATCTACAAAGTACAAACAGATGTCACATTTTATTACGCAAGAATAAATGTTGTATAATAATGAAAATGAGTTCTACATCTGACCTAGAACTAAATAGTACATATTATGCTTCAGAATGATGATTACATTACTCTTCACTTTAAGATTAATCCCTTCTCTCCCCTCCCCCCTTTCTCCCCTCTCTATCTCTCTCGTAGAATGCACTATTTCTTTCCTATTAGATTAAATCCTAAATGTTGAAGAGATTTATGCATGTTTTTTTTACCATGCCTAGGAAAATCTGGCAGTACTATTATTTTGGAAGATGCTTGCTACCATGGTTCACCTGTTACAATGAAAGCCCTGCAAAACTCACGCACTCAAGCCCTAAACCCTGATTAGGGGTTCTTCCTTCGACAGGAAAGACACTCCAAATACTGTGATCAAAACCCCTGAACACACCTATTCTTCGTTTTATACCACTATTATGGGGTCTGCCTTAAGACCCGACCCGAAAGGCCCAATTTTTGTGACCCGATGACTTTCAGCTGCCCATGCTTGTAATGTTATTGTCACATTTCCTTTAAAACCTTTTCCTGAACATATCTTGTGTTTAGCCGATGACTTGTTCTTCATTATGATGGGGTTCTTGAACCCTATCTTGTGGTCATCTGGATATAACTTAGATGTGTTTATTACTTTACATTTAATGGGAACTGGTTCACTTGTGGTACTTACGCTCCTAGTGATTTATCATTTATAGGTTTGCAGTGAAAATATGTAAAATAACTAGTCTATGGACCAAAATTTTCAAATCCTGTTAGATTAGGAATTGTTTATGGCTTTCCTTCTGCCAATTTTGTGTGGCATGGTTTCTATATTTGTCTGTAATTCTTGCAGGGGGAGTCTCCTGAGCAATTCAAGATTGCGATACCAATGATACCTGCATATTTCACTGTATGTATTTTGGTTCACTGCTTGCTTGAAGCTGCTTCTCAATTAGATTGTTTCAAGGATCATAATCTATATTTAAGTCTTCTTAATGTCAATTATCTCATTCATGTCCCTACCAATTATTTCAGCAGCCTTTTGTTGCCTCCTTGGGCTCCATAGGGTTCTTCATCTGCCTGCTATCATTGTTTGTGCTGTATAGTCTGTTTCTTTAGCCTGGTTGTCCTGTTCTTCAGGAAACCTGATTATCCTGTTATTCAAATTGTATACCCATTTGCTATTTGCAAGTATTTAGCTTGGTAGTTGCTTCAGAACTTAATTTCAACCTTGTGATCATCTTGTAGATGCTATGATAAAAACTTATGTGATGGATGGTAATCACTTTTAACTAATTACGAGCTTGGAAGTTGTACATAGTATAATTATGTTTCCTTAATAACTTAAAGTTTTTGATGAATTTATTGTTCTTCTCTACGATCACAAGTTAGAGCTTTTCTTCTTGTAGTGCAAATTTCTTCTTGCAACTGCACAAGTATTGTGAAATCTTGACCTCTGCTATGTGTTAAAATATAAATCCTTCACCAGCACGTTGAAGAGGAGTCTCTTAGGATTCCACCTCCTTGTAGAATGTGTTAAAATATTTAATGTCCTTGTAACATGTGAAGAGTCTCCTAGGATTCTATGTTATAGTTAATATCCTTGTTATATGGGAAGTCTCCTAGGATTCTATGTTGTAGTTAATATCCTTGTAATATGTGAAGTCTCTTAGGTTTCTATGATGTAATTAATGTCCTTGGAGCTTGTGAAATCTCTTAGGATTCTACGATTGGAGACTCTTAGAATTCTGAAAATGAGATTATAAATAGAGGCCGTGCAAACCATTTTGGCTACGGCTTCTTCTCCTCAGTTTCTTCTTGTTTTCATTTTCTCTCTCTCTCTCTCTCTCCTGCGTGAGTGCTGTTTTCGGGTTACAGATATTGGTGCTACATTTCTATCATGGTATCAGAGCGCCAGGTTACGTTATCTCTACCAAACGAAATGCCCAAACAGGTCTGATCCGGTTAGAACTCTTTTCTCATCTTGTCTCTATCCTGAATTTACTTTTCTCTTGCGCAATTCTTGTTCCTTTTTCTTCTTGCTTACCAAGGACACATCTTGTTATATCGTGTCTTCTTTCCCTCTCATCTTCTACCTATATACCATTCCTTTCTGCTGTCATGGAAAACCTTTCGCATTCTGGCATGTCCTCAAGTTTTCTTCCTCACCTTATTACCGAAAAACTCAACCATGAGAATTATCTGATCTGGAAAAGGCAAATCATGCATTTCATAAGAAGTCAAGGCCTCTTTGGACATCTCGATGGTTCAACAAAGGCTCCACCAATATCCGTCTTACAGGAAATAAAAAATGAGGCAGGAGAAGTTATTGCTGTTCATGAAGACAACAATCCTGAACATGCTATGTGGATGAGACGTGATCAAAGTCTGGTTGCGTATATTTTGTCCACTTTATCTCAACAAGTGTTACTTTCAGTTTCTGATGATTGTACTGCAGAAGAATTATGGGAAACCCTTGCTAATACCTTTTCCCAAATATCAGAAGCTCGAATTATGTACTTAAAGAAAGAATTTCAGAATTTGAGCAAAGGTTCAACGTCTATCATGGATTATTTGGGGCGTATTAAGGCCGTCGCAGACCAACTTGCTGCCTCAGGGAATAACATTTCTGATAAGGAAAAGGTGCAGCAAACCTTGAATGGACTTGGGCATGATTATCATGCTTTTATTACAGCTCTTGAGGTCCTTCCTGTTCTGCCTTCCTTCAACGAACTACAAGGTAAACTTCTCCAACATGAAATGAATATGAAAAGAGTCATTGAAAGGACTGATCAAGGGAACTCCCAAAATGTGTTGGCTATGAATGTAAAGTTTGGTAAGAGCCATGGGAACTCCAACCATGGTGGTCGTGGCATTCTACCAACACCGCATAACCAAGGTATGTCTCCTTTGGATACTTCAAGAAAAATACCAATTTGTTTTCAGTGCAACAAGAAAGGACACATGAAGGCACAATGTTGGTTTAATCCTCAAAATAAAAACAAAGGGGTAAGACATGATTATAAACAAGGAGGACAAAGTTCTAAATCCACCGCTGAAGATATGCAACAGCTATTGATGGCCGCATTCTCAAAGATGACTATAAAGCAAAATGAGCAGGGAGAATGGTTCTTGGATTCAGGTGCAGCTACCCATGTGACAGGAAATGCAGGTAAATTGACTAACTTATCCCCTCATTACGGTAGAAGTTGCATTATAACAGGTGATGGAAAATCTCATCCTATTACACATATTGGAAATGCACATATTCCATTGTCATCCTCGTCTCTATCACTGTCTAATGTTGTTCTTGCTCCCAATATCAAAAAGAACATCATATCCATTTCTAAACTCATTGATGATACAAGCTCTTCTGTTGAATTCACACCTTCTTCTGTCTATGTCAAGGACCTCCAAACGAAGAAAATGTTCGCTAGAGGGGAGCGTCAAGGGAATATGTACGTCCTCAAGGAATGTCTACCCAAGGATTCATCCACTTTTGATATAGGATTGAAGACATTTTCTCTTTCTCATAATGTGTCATCAGTGCCAAGTTCTTGCCATTTTCAATCAAAAGTAAGGGGCCCTAACCAATTTTTGGAGTCTAATTTGTGGCATAGTCGGCTAGGACACTGTGGTCGACATTTCATTGAAAAACTTGTCACAGATAGTCTCATTCCAAGATCAAGTTTACCTCTTACTTCAAGTGTCAAAAAATGTTCAAGTTGTGGACTTTGTAAGAGTCATGTTTTACGTTTCCATAATATAAATCAAAGGGCTTCCAAACCTTTTGAAACTATTTTTTCTGATGTATGGGGGCCAGCCCTTATTGATTCCATGTCTGGGTCAAGATATTATGTCTTATTCATTGACTCTTACTCACGTTTCACCTGGATTTACTTCATGAAACACAAATCAGAAGTACCTCATATATTTCGAAACTTCTATGCCATGATTCAAACTAAATTTTCATCCAATGTGGTGCATTTTCAATGTGATGGAGGGGGAGAATATTCCTCGCTTGATTTTATTTAATTTCTACGTGAAAAAGGGATAACTAGACAAATTTCCTGCCCTTACACACCACAACAAAATGGTGTAGTTGAGCGGAAACATCGACATATAGTTGAAAGCGCCATGAGCATGATGCATGATACTAATGTGCCCATTTCCTTGTGGACTGAAGCCTTCCATACTGCTGTATACATAATAAATTGTTTGCCTATGACACTCTTGATGTCTAAATCGCCATATTTTACACTCTTAGGCAAACAACCTGATTACAAGAACTTGAAGGTTTTTGGTTGTGTATGCTATGTTCACGTTGATGCTGCCTTGAGGAACAAGTTTCAAGACAAAGCTATTCAATGTAGATTCGTTGGATATGCTGATGAATATAAAGGTTTTCGATGCTATGATCCAACAACTAAACGTATCAAAACTTCAAGAAATGTCATTTTTGATGAACATAGTTTTGATAATACAAATGAAATGCCTATGACCATTGAATCTTATGATCCCTGGACCAGTACACAGTTATTCAATGCAGATCCTGTTATAGAAAATGATGTGCCTCAAAGTGAAGATTCAGAGAGAGCAATACAACCGTCGGATATGGCTCAAAGTGAAAATCAAGAAGATCCAACACAGTCATCAAGTCATCACGAAAACAATAATGAACAGAGCAACGATGCACATCGGTATTCGGGTCTTATCTACAGTCGACGACTAAGGGACAGAGATGCTCACAGTGAAGAAGACAACATGCCCCACCTTAGAAGATTCCAACGCATTCGTCATCCCATTCACAGGTGGGTTAGCTATGATTCTTTATCACTTGATTTTCAGTTATTCATGGCAAAAATTGGCAAGGAGGAAGAACCTACTTCATTTGATCAAGCATCAAAATCACATCATTGGAGAAAGGCTATGAAAGAAGAAATGGATGCCTTGCATGAATGTGGAACATGGGAGATCGTTCCGAGGCCACACGAAAAGAACGTAGTGGGCTCCAAATGGGTATACAAAATTAAATACAAACCTGACGGCAGCATAGAAAGACACAAAGCAAGGTTAGTAGCAAAAGGGTTTACACAACAATATGGAGAAGATTATGATGAGACATTCAGCCCTGTGATCAAAATGGGAACAATTCGCGTGATTATATCATTGGCAGTTGAATATGGATGGAGACTACATCAAATGGACGTGAAGAATGCTTTTCTTCATGGTGATTTAAGGGAGGAAGTATATATGGAACAACCTCTAGGATACACGAAAGGAGACTCTCATGCATGGGTTTGCAAACTAAGAAAATCTATTTATGGACTTAAACAGGCCTCACGTTCGTGGTTTGACAGTTTCTCTTGCAAGATTCAAGAATGTGGTTTTCGGAGATGTCCTCTAGATCACTCTCTTTTCATTTATCGAAAGGAAAACATATTTACTTTACTTCTTATATATGTTGATGATATTGTTATCACAGGCAATTCAGAAAAACACATAGAAGAAGCTAAAGTTTTGATGATGCAAAACTTCAAAATGAAAGAGCTTGGTGATTTACGATTCTTTCTTGGAGTGGAGATTGATAGGCACAATAATCGCCTCACATTGACACAACAGAAATACACGTTGGATTTGTTGAAAAAGTCAGGTATGTCTGATTGTAAGCCTGTTGGAACTCCTAGTGTTCTAAATCAAAGACTAAGTGCTCAAGATGGGGAGTTATATGAAGATCCTACGCAATATAGAAGTATTGTTGGGGCACTTCAATATCTTACATTTACTAGACCAGATATTATATATGCTGTGAATCAAGTATCCCAATTTATGCATGCACCTAGAGATACTCACATGGATGCTGTCAAAAGAATATTAAGATATCTTAAAGGGACAGCAGGAGATGGCTTAGTTTATGGTAAGAGTGAAAATATAACTACTGGACATCAACTTATGACATTCACAGATGCAGATTGGGCTGGAGATCCCGATCAAAGAAAGTCCATTTCTGGTTTTTGTATTTTCATTGGACGTAATCTTGTGTCTTGGAGTTGTCGAAAGCAAAAGGCAGTAGCAAGATCCAGCACTGAAGCTGAATACAGATGCATGGCTGCAGGTACTGCTGAAGTTACATGGGTTAGACATTTGCTAGAAGACATTGGAGAAAAGATTAAAACATCAATGTTAATGTGCGATAATCAAAGCGCTATTAACATTGCCTTTAATCCCGTACAACATGGTCGAACAAAGCACATTGAGATTGATCAACACTTTGTTAGACAAAAGGTGGAAGACAAGGAAATTCAGCCTATTTATGTTCGTACAGATGAACAAGTTGCAGACTTATTTACAAAAGGATTAACAAAGGAACGATTCTGGTTTCTAAAAGGCAAGTTGTACATGGTGCAAAACCATGCACAACTTGAGGGAGGGTGTTAAAATATAAATCCTTCACCAGCACGTTGAAGAGGAGTCTCTTAGGATTCCACCTCCTTGTAGAATGTGTTAAAATATTTAATGTCCTTGTAACATGTGAAGAGTCTCCTAGGATTCTATGTTATAGTTAATATCCTTGTTATATGGGAAGTCTCCTAGGATTCTATGTTGTAGTTAATATCCTTGTAATATGTGAAGTCTCTTAGGTTTCTATGATGTAATTAATGTCCTTGGAGCTTGTGAAATCTCCTAGGATTCTACGATTGGAGACTCTTAGAATTCTGAAAATGAGATTATAAATAGAGGCCGTGCAAACCATTTTGGCTACGGCTTCTTCTCCTCAGTTTCTTCTTGTTTTCATTTTCTCTCTCTCTCTCTCTCTCTCTCTCTCTCTCTCCTGCGTGAGTGCTGTTTTCGGGTTACAGATATTGGTGCTACATTTCTATCACTATGGATCAGGAGCCAACACACAAATGCTAACCTTCTCTTCATCTGCAGCGAATTCCTTTAAATAAAACGTGGTTGGTTCTCTGCCAAAACAAAAATAACTATTTCCATAAACAAGAACAGGTGGTGGCAGATTTGTGATAGGATTGAAAAATTCTGCAAACCCACAACCCCTTGTGAAGGTTGCTGAACAGATTGCTTACTTTCTTTAATCTATTATCATCATAGCCCCAAAAGTTTCTCTCGAAATGTTGCCTTTCCTTCTTCAATGATTAAATGGCTTCTATCCAGGAAGAGTAGAATCATAAATCCTCAGGGTCATAATTAGGTATTTATAAATTAGCTAATGTGCATGCAAAAATGGTTTCAGGGGACAGGTGATCTAATGACTGCCCTTTTACTTGGATGGAGCAATGTGAGTATTTCCTTCTCTTTTTTTTTTTTTTGCCAATTAATATCGCAAACAGCTTCCTGCATGCGTTGTTTATTTTGCTTGCTCATTACTTTCTACTGTGCATTAAATTGCAGAAGTACCCCGACAACCTTGAAAAAGCATCAGAGCTTGCAGTATCTAGCTTACAGGTATTGCTTGCAATGGTGGTACTTCTCACTCATCTCTCTTGAACACTTCTTTTTTTTTTGCCCTTGTATATTATTTGAGTACTTCATCTACTTTCGTCATGTGAGGAAGTGTCATTGTTTTGTTGCTCGTTAGCATTTATTTTGCAAGAATAAAAATGGCTAACATGGTTAGACAACACTTGACGCATCCACTTAATTATTTCTGTTTCTGTGTGTTGCTGGGTATCTTATTAATATCCATCTGAACAGCACTTGTTTCAGATCTTTTTTTATTTTTTGCAAAGACTTAAAATAACTATGTTACTCCAAACTGAGACATGCATCTGTTGCATCTCGACTCTATTCTTGAGGTCATCAAGGGGACAATTTTGGTTTATATAGAGACACCTATGACTATTTTTTGGAACGACAGTGGATCAAACGGGGGAATGTTCTGCTCCTTCAAAGCTTATCATATTGCAATGCAACTAAATTGGAGCTTCTCCATGGTAGTCTCCTAATAGTAGGCAGCTGAATTTGATGGCCGGCTGTAACCTAGGCTTTTCTTCATGTACTAAATATTACCAATACGATTTTTCTTGTCTCTTGCGTCACCTTTACTTTTCAGTCGAGAGATAGCAGGATAGGCGTCACAAATGAGGGTTTACATCCCTGTTGCTGCAAGTAGCTCAATCCCCCCTTGAATGAGTCTTCGTCCTTTTGCTTAATTATCAAACTAAAGTATGTCGATTCATGATTCCTCATGCATTTTTTAAATATTGTTAAAATCAGTTTCTTAATGTCTATATGTTTGTAGTTAGTGGCAAGCTCATGATAATGTGGGCAATTGCAATGTGCAGGCTGTTCTTCGGAGGACATTGGCAGATTATAGAGCTGCAGGATTTGATCCTCAGTCAAGCAGCTTAGAGATTCGACTGATTCAGAGCCAAGAAGACATTCGTAATCCCCAAATTACCCAAAGAGCTGAGAGGTGCAGCTGATTCGCTATCATGATCAACCATTTTAATTTGAACTGAGAATAAAATCATGTCGTGGACTTGTTCAAATAAACCTTGTATTTTTAAAACATTTTACATTCTTATTTTTTGCTATTTTCTCCACAATGTTGTTTGTTCGCAAGTTTCTGTAAAATGCTGATTTGTTCAACGAATTCGAGATTGATTTCAGTTTAATGCAAAGTCAAAAGGTGTTGTTGATCTACCTTCGAGATTGATGGGACCTATGCTAGATTTTAGTTAGAACAGGGGTGCAAATTCATAGTCAATCCAATACTATTGCCTTTTTATTATTCAAGAAATCCTGCTCATTAGCCTGATTCCAATTGTTTTTATCCCACAAGCCTGTACATTCCCTTCAGTTTATTACGCAGATGAACTATAGAGCGGCGGCATCATCACCATCCTCTTTATTCACTCTATTCTGGGGCAAACGGTGTTTCACATGGTCACCACTTACCCCATATCCTAAGAACACAAGACAAACTCTTGGAGCAAATCAAATCCGCTATTCTCTCCTGCAACTGAAGCAAGAAAACAAAAGACGATCGGACATCTACCCATATTTTGGAGCTTCTGATTCTTGTAGACCACCTAAGCTTCTGCTGCTCCTGCAGAAAAATGGGCAAATTTCTCTGGGTGACGATGAAAGATTGACAAAAGAAAGCACAAAATGATTCTCCCTTGATGGGTATTTCTTTTCGGTACCTTGTGCCTCTACATGACAATTTTCAATGGCCTCATCATCACGTTGTCTTCGTGATCTAGAATCTGCAAGGAATGAACAGCGTTTCAGTAACTGATTCCGTCTGGAAGATCGGTGAGAAACGATATGCATGCCGGACGGCGGTCGGCCTGTAGAGTGTCGGCGCAGTTGAGAAGGAGACTTACATGGCAATGGTAAGCGTAGCCGGGCTCCGCCGCCGCGTCGAATGGGTAAGGCTGGTTGTCCGAGTTTAGGAGAGAGAACCTGACCAGCATTCTGGTCAGGCACCCCGGCCGCATCTTGAACACGTTCTTCCATCTCGTCTCGTACGCCGGCACCGGAATCCGACTCCCGACGGCGTGCTCTGCCAGCCGGCACCCGACAGCGTCGTTCCTCTTCTGCATGCACTTTTTGAATTTGTCCGCGTCCACCAGCTCTATCTGCTCCAGCGCCACGAACAGCCCCAGATGGACGTGCATCGGGTGGTTGTCCTCCGTCAGGTTGATCACGTTCCACACCTCGGTCGTCCCCGCGCTTGGCGTCTCTGTCGCTGGCGCGTCGAACGACTTCCCGTTCAGGTACAGGTGCGTCGGTTCCCCTTCCTTGCTCTCGTACTCGTACATCGCAACATACCTGGTGGCCACGGCTTCGCGCTCGATTGCCGCCGGACTCGCTACCAGTCTCGCCGGAAGTGGTGACTGCTGCCAGACCTTCGACGCCTCCTCTGCTGCTTCGCCACTAATTACGAACTTCATCACCACCCCGTTGCCTTTCGGGTCTGCCTGATCGCCGGTAGGATAAGGATATGGCGCGTCGTTTGTGAGGATGGAGACGTCGGAGTCAGTGGCAGAGAAGTCGACGACGACGTCGGCGATCTCGGACGGAGCCAGAAGGAAGCGGGAGCTCGTGATCGGGCGCGGTAGGTAGGCGGAATCAGATCCGATGTGCACAAAAGAAAGGCCACCGGTGAGAGAGAGGCGGAAAAATCGGGCGTTGCTGGAGTTGATGATCCGGAAACGGTACGACCTCCTCCGGACCTCCAGGTACGGCCAGGCCTTACCGTTTACGATGATCGCCTCGCCAAAGTACTCCGGCTGCCACTGCGGGTGGATCGACGGGTTGTTGCCGGTGGCATTCATAAAGATGGACCCGTCCTTAAGGAAGCTGCGGTCGAAGATCACTAGGTGCCGATCGAACTCCGGCCCTGATGGCAGGCCGAGCGCGTCTTCAACGGCGGGGTCGCGGACGACGTAGGCGCCGAAAAGGCCGGCGAGAATGTTCACCCGGGTGAGGCCCATGGCGTGGTCGTGGTACCAGAGGTTGCCGGGATGCTGGAGGTTGGGGTAGAGGTATGTCCGGTTGGTCCAGGTGGGGCCGGTCTCTCGGAAACGGCTGGTGAACCAGGCCATGGCGTGGCCATCGTTCTCTGGACCGTGAATCCCGCCGTGGAGGTGGACGACGGTGGGGATTCCGGTGTTCCTGCGGGTGGGCAACGCCGACGGAATGGTGGCATCCCACGGAAGGATATGGTGGCGAGGGAGGCGGTTGTCCCACGTGACGACGGAGGGGGTTCCCCGGAGGGCTTCGATGGTCGGTCCGGGCACCGTCGCCGCCTCCGCAGTGGTGCCGAACGCGAACACTAGAGTCTCCGGCCAGTCCCGGTGGAATTTCTGCGTCAGATCGCCCTCGTAATATCAGCCTGTGTATATCCAGTGGTGCCGTCTAACCTCTCAAATTTTTATTTATTAATTTTACTGCCCCCGAGGTTTTCTCTTTTCCCAGAAAAGGTCTGGCGCTAAAATTCGATATACTTGGTTTGAACCAAATAGCTGGATTTAGATTTGTCTGTAATCGGCTTCTTTATCAGTTGTCAAAGAAACTCTGTTTTGCATCTGAAAAAGAGTTGGAAACTTCATGGATCTTAGGTTCGAATTCTGCTTCCAAGGTTGATTTATTTTCTTATTTCAATTGGCAAGTTGCAGAAAGCAAAATCTTTTCCATCTAAATTAAGATACTTTGCTGTCTTTTCATATATTGTTTTGATAACCGTTTGGCGTTAATTTCAAAATGGAATTACCTTCATGATCATACATACTCAATTTCATGTAAAGTTGTATGGATCTCAAATCCGTGGTGATTTGAGATCCTATGATCTTAGATCTATAAATTTAAGGTTAGACCTTCCCCCATTCGACTTTGAATCTTTGGTTTTTATAATGTAGCATGACTTTGAAATACATGTTACTTTAAACTGAGGATATTCCAAAAAATACCTTTCTATGCAGCTTCGGATCTAAGATCTGAAACTATTGATGTGAGTGAAGATAAAAAAGGTGCTATTCATTCATAATATTTGCTAGATAAACGATATCATGAGCTATTGTTGGGGAGAAATACATCAACATCAGCTATCTTTAACACCAACATAGGGAGATTGGAGTTCACTGCTGTTTCTTATCTTTTATTTCTGTTTTTGCGGTTTGTTTTTGTATCTAAGAAACTTCTTGTCCTCAAATTTTATTATATATTCTCATTTTATCGGTTGTATTGCTTTCAAACCTTTTTTCATTTAAGAAACATTTTCTCATTTAAAAACTAGCACTAATCTTAAAGAGGGGCCTTGTGTTTCTTGCTTATGGACCAATCTTTTTGTGACAACTTTTACTACAGATTCTACGTTAAAGTGTCGTCATCTTGGGAATGGATTTTCCAAACTTATACATACTCTTCTGACGGTACATTTTATTTCTTGAAGAAAGGAAAGGGCCTTTATATATTCTTCTATGTTTGATGCTTCCTGGAAAAAAAGTGCGCCTTCTTTTTTACACCAAAAAAAAAAAAAAGCCTTTTTCAGTTTAGTTTTTTTTTTTTCCCTGCGCAAACCTATAAAAAAAAAAAGGTACATGTCCTCTCTGGCCATGTAGCCGTTATTATATGACTGGTCCATTTCATTTGGACCATGTACGTGTACGTCTTAACATTATTTTCACCTTTTCCACACACATATATATATATATATATGACCAGGGATTTGTGAATTTCTCCGTGTTTTGTGATTACAAGAAGATCGAGATGATAAGAGTATTTCATTTCCTCTAAAACTGGTATAAAAACTGTTTAAGGTAGTTTGGACAATATTTTGCACCGAAATCCACAAGGAAGAGAAATAAATGTTATCAATGGCTTGAAAGTGAACAGCTAAGATGGATTCAACCAATGAAGATTTCGGGCTTGTCGTTAAAACAGAGTGAAAGGTTCCCTGCACCTGATCTATCTGTAGTGCAGAACCCCATGTGAACTCCTGTTTGTCCGGTAGTGGCTTCTCCTTTAGGTATGAAAACTAAAGAATATCATAGCAAGTTGGTAGCAGGGAAATGTAGTGGTGAAAGGAACCAGGACTTACGATCTCAAAATTGTCTTTAGACTGTCAATCGAACTTCATATAAAAACTCTATGCGTTCCAGACTTAAATTCAATCTGTTTTGTCATTTTAGATTGGTTTTCAGTGGATTTTTAGATTTGCATATTGAAATTCGACATATTCATACTTCAAGGTGTAGTTTTGAATGCATCTTTTCTGTAAATAAGTACTAGGATGACCTAGATTTCATTCAATATTGTTAACTCCTGTATCAAAATTTATCTACCATAAGGACAATCATGTTGCTGTCTACTGTCATATAGATAGACAGTAATCCTGAAACTGCAGAGAGAGAGAGAGAGAGAGTACCCATTTCTTCTTGAACATGCCAATCTCGAGTGGGTTGGAGACAGGCACACCATTCTTGAAGCTGTAGGTCTGAATCCTCGGCATGTCCGGCAGCTGATCAACGAACTTCTGAAGGAAACTGGAATCAAGAACCACTTGGATTTCTGAATCTCTGGAGCTCCCTCCTCTCCCAGCTAGCAATAACGCTGAGAGAAAGAGGACCAACAAGTGCTTGACATGGAACCCCATCCTGTTAAGCACTCTAAAGTCCGGCAAATAATTAAGAGGAAAACTACTTTCCGGCGCCTCTGCGATTCACGGCCACATGAACATACACCTCCCAGTTGTCTCTCGGTGTATTTGCGTACCAAGAAGTTCTTAGGCTACGGCCTGTGGACACACCTCATACGCGACCTTGAGCATCAAAATATCATCATCATCTTCATCTTTCTCTGCAAAGAAAAGAAGAACAAGAGAATCACATGCAGGAGCTACCACGGAAGGAACTGCTTGGCCTCTTCTTGGGAATGTATATTCTGTTCCTATAATGGGTGGTGATGATAAGATCAGGAGGAAGCCGATGGTTCAAAAGTCTCTGGTTTCACAAAGCAGGAAAAGCAAAGGATAGTGGGTGTGCAGGGGGCTTGTCAAGACTTGTGGACAGTTGTGGCCCAAAGAACGCCACCTTCTTCCACAGTAGTCATTCCTTTTCTTCCATGAACCTTCGTCTAGTACCGGAGGAGCGCAAAGTCTCTTCTTGTTGATGGAGCAAACAAAACGTCCGGACTGTGCAGGGAAAAGTTGCTACTGACATGGACGTCATTTAGATGCAAAGCTGCCGCGCCACCTATCGGCCACTAACTTATAAAATAAAACTAAGGAAAAGAAAAGATGAAACATCTTCTCTTTATTTGTGATCTAGAAGAAGGTTTTCACCTGTTTTTCTTCTGTTGATCATGAGTTTTTGCAGTAAAACTGCAAACCCCAGTGAAGGTTTTAGCTGAATGAAATGTGTTTGGTTTTCAACTGTTCCTCCGTCATCATTTTCTTCTCTCTCTCAGCTTTTTAGCCCTTTTGTATTATTTTCTGAAAAGGTTTTGAAAGTTTTTCTTACTTTAATCACAAAATCATAATATCTTTTAGAGATGAATTGGCTGACTTGGTCGATTTCCGATTCTTACTACCCAAGAGGAACACTTATCTTTGGATATATAGTGATGTACAGAAAAATCGTTTGTGGTAATCTGGCATCCTTTGAACTTATGAGAAAACCAACAAAAAATTTGTAGCCATATCTTGGTGATTTTTGTTTGTCTGGTAGACTTGACTTAGAAATGTGGAGCAGATGGGACATGGTACTGCACCAGTAACATCAGTTATGTTTAATATTTTAAAAGTATAAGAACATTAATTCTTATTATATATTTGTTCACATTTTGCACATTACTTTTTTACATTAGAAAAGTAAAAAAAGTATATGTATACGTACCTGCTCTTAGACTAGGACCAATTCGTTCCTCCACTCATCCAATGAGATTTCACATCTGGGTTTGCTTTTGGATTGTTCTACCAAGGAAAAGGTTAAGTGGGAAGAAATCAAAAGAGGGGGAGATGATTGCTGAAAAGGTAAAGGTAGTGAAACCGGAGGGTGACCTGATCTCTACCCTTTTAATAACAAACGAACATTTTATCTTCCATACAAAGGGAGACAATCAAATTGTCCAAATGCTTGTAATCAATATTTGTTGGAACTTGATAATGACATGTCACAAATATGCTAAAACCATATTGCAAAGCTAGTTCAAAGAAAACCATTTTGATGTTAATATTATGGTTTTACCTTCATCCAAACTGGGAACTTTTTACGTCTGATCGATGCTCAGCTACGTTGTGGCTGGTGTGGACAATTACTTTATATGATACTCCTTTTTTTTTTTTTTTTTACATATGAGTATCTCTTAAAACTTGAAAAGTAAAATAGTAGGCCCCATAGTCAGAAATTTCTGGCTCCGGCACCGCATCTGCATCTGATCCGACCAATAGAGATATAGGTTGCGAGCTTTGTTTGTTTAGTGGACTTGACTTAGGAATGTGGAGTGGATGGGACGTGGTAAGCTTCGCGGATTACATGCACTGGGGCCTGTTTGGTTGACAAGCCACAAAAATTGGACTTTATATGGAAATTAACCATCTCAAGAAGGGGCTTTTCACTTCCTTTGTGCTTTGGATGCCAATGAGGTCAACATAATTGCATGGGAAAATTTTTTTTTTTTTAAGGGAATTGTTGAAATTTTAGTGATATTGATTCTCTTGTAAAAGTTAATTATTTAATCATTAGGGATACTTTGTGAGTGTCTCATGAATCTGCTCTAAAGATTGGGCTACATACACGAAACATTAGTTTTAGTGTTCCATGAAATTTAGGTACATTCACGAGATACTTATAAAGTATCTTTGCTACCAATAGGGGTCATTTTTTGTGCAAGTTAAAACATATAGAAACTCTTGGTAAGGTACTAATGGTGGGGTTATAATTCGTCAAGTCTTCCAACCTAAGTGTAGTTTTATGTTGCAATAAAATCGAAAAAAAAGATGTCATTATTTTTGGTGGGCCAGAAGTTAACAACCCACTGCCCAAAGAAGACTTGAAAGTTTCTCTTTTTCCTTACTTCCGAGGTCTTGAGCTATACTTTTGAAACAAACACATATAAATCAAAAGCAAGAGATTCTAGATAAAAAATACACTCAAAGGAGTCTGGAAAGCAAGAGTAGGTGGGACAACCCATTCCATGATCGCAAGTCGAAGATAATCTGTCTTCCGACAGGCCTTTGAAAGAACAACTCGGGCTTTAATTGCATAACAAGTCAGATCTAGAACACTTTGTTCTAGACACCTCTCGTTCGAAACATATGGCAGGCAGTAGCGGAGCTATATAAGGGCTGGTGTAGTAAGAGGGAGTGAGAGAGAGAGAAAGATGGCAAGAAGAAATTAAATTAGAGAAAAGATGTAGAAGGGGAAGAAGAAGAAGAAGATTATGGAAAAAATAGAGTTACCATTTGCAAGGGGAGTGTAGCAAGGGAAGACGATGCATTGTGTCTCAGAGGAGAGGAGGGTCGATGAGAACGGCAGTGGCCTTCGGAGGAGGCGTTCGAACGCATTTCGTCCGACCATTCCATTCGGCGGAACACTTTTTTGGGTCCGTCGGACCGTCGGGCCACGAGGAACGCGTTGTTCCGGACGGTCCACTGTCCCGCGTTTGTCACGCACCTGTGGGTCTCACCCACCATCAGCAGGAACAGAGGTGTTCGTTCTGCCGCCTCTCGTTCTAGAACCAAACGACGCAGCAATGTGCTTCATGGAAGAAAAGAATACACAAATATGAGTGGAAAAAGGCGCAGCTCCCACTATTTGATGTTTGCTGCGAGCCAAAAAGGTATTCGCCATAAGGATTTGAAGATTAGATATATTTAGAAGCATTGTCGGCAGATTGCTTTTGTGTTGTCCTCCATTAACCTGAAATCTTATTTTTCCAAGTTGGCTTATCAATTGGCATCCCAATCTCCTATAATTTTATGTTTTCCTTTCTTAGTGTTCTCCCAATTGAATATCTTACTAAAAGAGAGTTGGTGATTACATTTCAAACAAAATTCAGTTTCTCCAACTTGTAGACTAATATAGGTCAGTGTTATAGCCTCTGATATGCGTGCGATGAATTTTATAGGTTGTGTTCATAGTTGACAAACTTATGACTCGGATTTGCTCGACAAATGGCAGTGTCACTGGGTCAGCAAGTTGATTCACCATAATGTAAATCACTGCAGTTTGATCAGGTGAGTTGGGGCCGAGTCAAGCCAAGTCGGGCTTCGTCAGGCCGAGTCGGGGCGAGTCACAGTCAGGCCCAAGCTAGGCCAACCTTGACTTGTGTCTAGGTTTTTTTTCGAGATTCGAGCTGGCTCGAGCGATTCCCAAGCCAACCAGCAAGTTTGCCATCTATAGTTGTGTTTGATTGCCTTGGATCTCATATCACCTCAAACCTGAGATCGATGCTATCAAACGAATGCAGGGGGCAGAGGCAGAGGGGTCTACCTAGGCCGTGACACCATAGAACAAAATGCTCCCTCATGCCTTGTTCTATACTCTCGCCTATAGTTGGCAAACTCGTGATTTGGACTCGGATCGGAAGATGTCTGCATCACCAGGTCAGCATGGTGACTCGTCGACTCGAGTTTTAAAATAATCTGAATCTGGCAAGTCAGAACAAGTCCGGCCTAGACTGGCTGAGTCATGACGAGTGAGGGGCGAGCCCGGCCAACCTTGACTCATGGTTAGGTTTTCGAGTGATTCAAGCTGACTTGGGTGATTGTTGAGCCAAGTCGACGAGTCAGCCAACTATGCTCTCACCCAAAATGACCCACTGAGTTAAGCAATTGGGTACTCATTTATTGGGACTTTTATTTTACATCTGAATTTGAACCTCACTTATAAATGTACAATTGAATCTGAACTATTAAAAACCGATTTTCAAAATGCATGTATATTGGATATAATATTTAATTATTTGAAACTGCATTCGAATTCCGTCTCATATTTATTTAAAACTAAATCCAAATTCGATGGGATGTCATTTCTTAAAACTAAATTCAATATTTCTTGTTAATTTTTTTTCATATCCAACTTTTATAAAGTAGTTCATCTCATATCTAATCTAATCTGAATCCGATTCATTGCCATCGAATCCCTACCTGTGCCGACAATACTGAATTTAGTTTCTCATGAGAGCTCAATCCTTTCATTGGTATTGTGGATTAAATGGCTAGTAGAATATCATAAGAATATTCTTGAGGAAAAAAAAAATCGAAATGGAGACTGAATTCATGGATTTATAAACCAACCTTAAGAAGTTGAAATGGAAACTGAATTCATGGATTTATAAACAAATCTTAAGAAATTGACTTCTTTCTTTCTTTTTGACATGAGAAACTAAACTTGAAAAGGTTGAAAATTCCGAAACAAAGTCTTTATGAGGCCTGTTTTGGAATGACGGTCCGTACAGTGTTTCGTTCTTCCTTTTGCAATATAAAGAGTTGATATCACATAAATTTAATATGAAGACCAATTGTCGCTACCGCATCCATTGCGCCAACTCCTTCATAATCGCTAGTCATTCAACCACGGCAGCAACAATATCAAGAAGCGAAGCTAAAGCCTGTGTAAAAAAACACGTAAAATGGAGTCGCAGTTTTTCAAAATTGTGAAGAGAAGTTTGTCCCCACGCAAAAAAAACTATCTTCTTCTCCTTTTGCTTGCGGTGATGAACAAGCAAAAGAATTCTGAAACGCAACCTCCTTTCACAGCATCTACTCCATCTGTACATTCAATACTTTTGCTTCCATTTTCAACCCCATTAAAAAAAATAATTGTATTCAAAGATCAGGAGTTATCTTGACCTCATATTTCACCTTTCTCTCTCTATTTTATTCTCTTAATAAATTGTTCCTTGCATCCGATTCTTCATTCGGAAAGGAATAAATAAAGAATTTTTTGTTTCTTTTTCTCCGTGCATTTTCAGCCATTGACTGGTCGACTCTGGCATAAATAATTAACTACTGATGACTACCGTTGGTGCCCCGTCCTCTTTTTATCGTATAAAATGAGAATATACTCTTAAATATCTCAATTTTTTTGTTAATAAGACATAAATTAATTTGAAACTAAAGAGTTGGACGGTGATGAAGGTCAGAATTATCAGTCAAAACTCCTCTTTTTCTTTCTTTTCTTTCTTTTTTTTCTTTCTTTTCTTTCTTTTTAGTGGTAGAGTCAACAATTTCTCGCCAAAGGGTATCATTATTTTTTAAACCTTAAATGATACTTATATAAAAATAAATAAAAAATAATAAAGTATGTATGTATAAATAAAATATATGTTGTAGACTGTGGGCAATTGCCTATACAAACTACAAATGGCTCAGGCACAGTCTCCTTCTCATATCCAAGTGCCGCCTTTGATATATAATTATCATAAGAAAGAAAATAACGAAAGGAAGCAACAGCTACAGTAATAAGTTGTCGCAACTTGTGGGTTGTGAATTAAGTTGAGCCCATAATGATTGGTCAGGCTGGGTAGGGCCTGGGCTCTACCCAACATTTCGAGTTCGGCCTCGTTAAATTAACAAATATATATTTTTAATATAAAATAATATATAAATATAATTAATTGTAATAAAATATTATAATTATATATAAAAATTAATAAAATATATATTAAAAAATATTATGGAGCCCACCCGGACCAGCCCAATAATTTGATCGGGCTGGCCCAGTACCCTTTTTTACCCACCGGCAGCTCACCAATTTTCTTTCTCCAAAAAGTGTTTGATAGTGTTTGATGAGATATTTGCTTCAGGCTCATCTCTGCCGATGGCTTCATTTATTTATAAAAATTTGGAGCTTACTGCTTTTTCAACCTTCTCCTATGCAAAAGTAGCATGTGTGCGTGTGCACATGCCAAACATCACAACTCCTCTTTTCATGAAATGTATTCTTTCTTTGAATTGGGTCAGCAGCTGATATGACTAGTCGCAGCAGATTCGCCATTTCCTCATGCATAGTCATAAGGGTCTAGGATGAGGCCCGTTTGAATGCATGGAATTAAATTCTTGGGCTTAAAACTGCTGGGTATTTAATATCCAATAACTTTTGTTGTGGAATTTTTGTTGCACCAACTGTTTACCCAATTTGTACATTGACAAGTTAACATGCAAAAAATTTCTTCTGGCACTAACGTTTCACATCTTGAGATGAAACTTTAATGCTGATGCTAAAGTTTCATAATGATTCCAAATCTCCCGACACTTCTAACTAAAACTTTTCACCCAACTTGACCTAAAGTTTCATGTATTCAAGCCCAAGGATCTTGGTTACACCGCTAAATGAACAACAAAGTCTTTCATTGTTACGTTTCCGAACTATGCCTAAGCTAACCAAACAGCATATCTTTTTATTGGCTTGGCCGAACCAGACACAGTAAGCCGGCAACACGTGCCACAAAATATATACTCTCTTTCAAAATATTATGATGACTTCCTTTTTGGTTTTTCACTTCACTAAACAGTTTCTATGATCTTGTGATCAGGTCACAGGGAATGCGGCAATGTAGATGGATTTAAGAAATATATTTGAAAGAGTCGGGACCCTTTTTCTGGGATCCAAGCTTCTCGTTTCATCCAGATCATTCAATGCCACTTTGTGGTGTTCTCACTTAGCAATATGCACCGAATCACATTTATTGCACCATGAAACGGCTACCTTTTTTTTTAGCAAAATTCAGCGCATTGTTACCCGAGAATACCGATATCGTAGCACATCATATAAAATGTTTCCTAATAAGTGACCATTTGTTTATTTAACCATAAAGAAAATAATTTCGATATTTTATAAATATACTTTGGATAGAAAATAATATCTATGTATGACGTGTCCCCCATGCATCTAACTTGTGTGACGTAATTAGCCTTCTATATGACCTGAATTACCCGCTGCTCTCTGACTTGATTAGATGCAAATAAAATGAATGACTTCCTAACAATGTTTTGGAGTCTAGAAATTGAAAGTGGATTCACAAGTAAGCTCCTAAAAATTCTTCTTAAAAATTGGAGGCGAGTATAGATTTATCTTTTTAACACTCCGCTGGAATCTAGAAATTGGAAGTAGATTTATATTAAACCTCTTCATGTTCCTTTGGAGTCCAAAAATTAAAGGTGAAGTTGTCACTATCCATCAGATTACCAAAGAAATGAATGTTTTAAGAATGTAGATATGACTATGCTTATTTGTTATTTCCTTGCATGATTTATGCTTACTTAGCTACAGTATTGCATCTCTTGCAATTAACCTTATATTTTTTATTGTGGTATGCTCATTGGATATATATATATATATATATATATATATATATATATATATATATATATATATATATATATATATATATATATATATATATATATATATATATACCGCTCTCTATCTCTTTCATATTATACGGTGGGTTTCAAGAAACTCTCCAATTTCTTCAAATTTTTTATTAACCCAGATAGCAATTTGAAGAGTGATGAAAGTGAATCATGTAGTTAATTAAGGTTATTCTTAGTTATACTAAGATACTAGTCTTCTTATTAACAATTTTCAAATCCTCTTACTGGCTTCCAGCTAAATTTTATTGGATTGCCTTAAAATTCTACCCAAAAAAGAACTTAGACTTCAACTGAGTGTCTGATTTCGACGCAGTTCATGTCATTTAGTAGCTTGAAATGAACTCTACTTATTGGGTGGGTATGGTCTCATCAACCGGTACCAAAAAAACAACGTATGTTGTTAGCCATAAGAAATGGCTTCGAAAAGCACATCAAAATGCATTCGAACACAAAAAAAAATGCACTAAAAAGTCAGATATTACACACCTACTTTAAAAATCATAAAATTTGTGAAATTTTTGTGCGCTTGAGGAAATGTATATCAAAATTTAGAGACGATAAGTCCCCTAGATACAAGAATTCTCATAGTTTCAATAACAAACTGCAAAAAAGAAGCAAAAGAGAAAATATACAATATAACTCACAAAAAATGAAATAAGATGAGTGAGAAGAGAGTGAAAGGACGGAACGACACCATCACCCAGCCGCATAAGGAGGACGCCGCCACAGCCAAATGGCAAAATGAACATCTCCTTGCACAAAACGAGTGACAGACTCCGGCGAAGAAAAGGTGCCCTTGAAGACTCTGTTATTGTGCTCCTCCCAAATGCACCTCCAAGCTGAAATGAGCCACAACTTCTAAACACGATCCCATGAAATAGTCAAGTTAGAGGAAGAATAGAAGAGAAAAAAAAGACGAATGCAATGTAAGTTTGGAAGACTATTAACAAGGAAATGCCAAGAATAAATGACAAGAGGCAAAAAGGTGAATCCGAGACTCAGCCGCGGCAAGACAGAAGGAACCCTGGTTAGCTAAACTGATGCCAAGACGGTAAAAAATGTTAGAAAAAGAGAGAAAAAAAAAACGTTTAAAAATAAATAAAAAAAAACTTTGGTGCATTTTCTAATGAAGTTGAAAAAGCATTGGCTGTTAACACCAAATTAAACGTTTTAGTGGTTCCAAAGAAAACCAATGAACTTTGCTCTCCTCTTCTCAAATATGGCCAAAATACATTATAAAAAAAGATCTTTTTATGAACGAACCAACTTTTACTCATAATCATGCCAAGGAGGCTCATATTTCTCTTTTTCCTGGATTGAGTCTAATCCTTTGTGTCACATAAGTATCATTCGTCATCCTACAAAAAAAAGTCGGCTACTTATATTGGGAAAGTGGGGACTATTAATATTGAAATTAATGAAAGAAAGAGAAGAGTGTTGACAATTTTTTTTTTTCTGATTGCTCAGCAGAGCAATTCTAGAAAACATGTGGCACCCATTAAGGAAACAGAAAACTCTAGGCCTCGATCGACGTTAACGAGAAGTACTAGGACCGGCTGAAATTTTTTAAATAGTATATTATCAAGCCCCTGTGGAGCGCCAGCGTCAACGGACGCCAAATTATGTTTAAATCGAGTTGAATGAGGTCGAAGCCACCAACGAGGAGGAGCTCATCACCTCCCATGTACTTCTCTCCTATCTGTGAAACGTATAAGATTCGACCTCTTCTGGTAAATTTCTACCAGTGGTCGTCGAGGAAAGAGGACGATCACAGAGGGAGGGGGCCAGGCACAGACTGTGAGAGTTGAAGAGGAAGCATGCCTGTTCATTTTTTTGGTTTCTCTCTCCAGCGGCAACAGCATATGTGAGAAAACTCTGAGCTCCCAATTTCCTCAGCAGGTGAATTCCTTGGTGCCATCTTCTCGTTTGCTACTTTTAGTCCCTCTAATCAGTCGCAGAGAAGAGGTCTTCGATCCGCGGAAAAAAATCGAGCTTACTTGATTTTGTTCATTGGTTCTGGATGCCTTCCCCTTTCTTTCCAAAGAGAATCTTTACACATATTTTGCTAAATAAATGTGTTGGTTGAAGTGGGAGAATGGGTCGGGGTTAAAACTCTTTTCTCTTGGTTTAGTGGAAGATTTTTTGGTGGGGATCTGAATGGTTTTAGCCTATTTCTTGCATGAACTCTGGAGCTGTGTTAGTTCCTGGTGTTGGGCGTTCCTTCTTTTCTTTGCCTTTAGTGTGCTTGAGACGGAGTCTTCGGTTCATGAGATGATGTTATCTGTGATTGTGTGGTCAAAATAAGAAAGTTCTTTGATTTTGATCTTCGTGTTTCTGGTTATAATATGGTTGTGTGTGCATGCTTGTGAATAATGTAGTCTTTTGGGAAATTGACAGTTTTCATGACTTTCCGTTGTTTATTTCTTTAAATTTCTTATGTTATGCAAATTGTGTGGGCGGTTCATGAAGAGGACTAAGCTACCGCTCTGTAAGTAGGAGAAGAATTAGTTCCTTGATGGTTGCGCAGGAATTGAAGCTTATGATTGTTTGTCTCCATCTCGAGGTTGTTTTTTGAAGATTAACTTGTGGGTATTGTACAAATGATTCCCCAAACGACGAGTTCTTCTGTTGTTGAACTTTGGTTGGGATATAGGCTACGCGAAATGTGGTTTCTCTAGTCATCTGAGTAGTGATTGCGAATTGCTACAGATTGTTTTTCTTCTACTACTTCAGAGACAAGTTTGTGCTACTTTGTTTTAATTTTTTCCCTGCCTTGGATAAAATCAACCTTCGTATATGACACTAAAAGACAACATTTTGATATAAAGTGTCTATGAATATAATACTTCTAACTGCACGTCCGTTTTGTAATATAAGGTTGCATGCAGGAATCATTGGGGTGCTTGTCATGTGGCAATTTTACTGAAAACCTCTGTGTGTTATATCAGCATGTCTAGAACAACATCCTGACGAAGACCTAGTCTGGATAACCAATAAATCATTTCCATATCAATGACTTTGAATCTTGACATTATACAAAATCTAGAAAATAACATGAAATAGGTAACTAAGATGCTGTGAAGTCATATGGATACTGCCACAGTGTGATTAAAAATTTAAAACCCAATGTCAGGACTGGAATCAGCTGGGATTCTGTCTTTGATGTCTCAAGCTGATTGTCCTAAACTCACTGTCACAAATATCATGAGATTTTAGAAAATCTCTCGACATTTATGAAAAAAATCATGTAAAGCAAAAATATTAGAAAAACCTCACAAGCTTTTGAAAATCTTGGCAAATCGCAATGATTTCACATTTTTTGTGGCTTTTTTGTGTTTTTTTGGTGATTTTCTGATTTTTTTCTATTATTAGTTTCTCATTTATTTTATTTTTCCGTAAGTTCTAGGATTTCTTTTAAAATTTACTGAAATTTTTCCTGAGAAAAACTTCATCAAAAAATACCCGAGAAAAATCTCTCCAATATTTTCCCTATAACGATAATTTGTGACAATGATCCTAGTCTTATTTTGGTGGTGGCCAGAGCTAAGTAAGACAGGCTAATTTGCCTGTTTCAGTCTTCTGCCTGACTTTTGTCAAGGTCCAAATTTGTAGCACGTGAAAAATCACCTTGCAATAAGGGTCTTCCACGCTGGTGCGACATGAAGCTCCCCACCTTTAATGGGTTCGGCAGACCTCTATCCATGCATCTGATAGGATGTAAAAGGAAAGTTTACAAATCTGAATGTGAAGAAACTGTTCATGGCCTCAGGCCCTCAGGGTGTTCAGCCTTATTGTATTTGAGACTGAATTTTCTCCTTCTATGTAAGCTGCGAGTAATAAAGATAATAGTGCTCTCTAGGATTCCTCTTACATAACTTATTTGGATTTCAGGAAGGCATCCATTGACTATCTCAAACTAGTATTACTGTAACGTCTGCTTTATATGTCAAATGCTAATATCAATTTTCAATAACAAGCACACTTGCTTTTCATCTAGTAAGAAATAGGTTGCACTTCAGTTAATTAACTCCGCAGGTGCAGAGTGGATTACTTTGAGAGTAGCTACTTGATGCAAGATTGGTACACTAGAAGGGTAACTTGTCTTGTATTAATCTTTTCTTTTGGTATCTTGTATATTACATTAGGAAGCTGTTGTTTATGTTGTTTCAGCTATGAACTTTGAGCTTTTGGAACAACTTCTTTGTCCTTAATTAAAAAGAACTGATGGACTGTATGCTTTTATTGTGACTTCTTTGAGGGGTATGGCCAGTTTAAAATTTTATTATATGGAGAGATGTCATCTGAGTTGGTTTAAAACTTTAAAACTATGGTTTTACGATTGCTGTTGGTCTGTTGCTTTTACAACTTGACAAAATATGACTTCTATGGAGTTATGTACCTTACAAACTATGTGTTTTCTGACATGCTTGTTTTTGACAGATTTTTGACACAATGGCAGAGTCTTCAGGCTTGTCATCTCAAGGTTTGCTCCTTCTCTTAGTTATGTGGTTGAATAGCTATTTGTAATGATCTTCCTGTGCCATTGGTCAAGGGCATTTTTGTGGATCCCACTTTTTTGGTCATGTATATTTATGTGGATGACAAAAATTATTTTGGTTGTATTCACATTACCATTTTCAACTGCTTATGATGAGTGTTATTTCTTACAGGTCTGGGCAGAGTATTCTCAATGAGGATTCCTCAAAAGGTGGGGAACACTACATGGGGAGTTCAGTCTAAGTCAGAGAAATATCAGGTTGCAGATGATACCAGCCTTTTTTCAAGTTCTTTGCCTGTTTTGCCACATGAAAAATGTAAGTTGTCTGCCTCCGTTTGTTTTCATCACTCTTTTCATTACATATGTCTACTTGATGGAATTCTAGTAATTGGTATTTTCAGTGAATTTTGAGAGTTTGGACAAGCATGTGGAAGCTATGGGAACTGCATCGTCAAATTCAAACCAAGTTTTTTCTGAGAGAGAGAATAAGGAGTCCACTGAGGATATTGATCACGATCCAGTTGATCTGCCTGATGATGAGAATGAACTTTTGGCAGGCATTATGGACGACTTCGACCTGACTGGCTTACCCAGTAATATTGATGATGTGGATGATTATGATCTTTTTGGCAGTGGAGGGGGTATGGAGTTGGATTTTGAGCCACAGGAGAGCCTGAGTCTGAGTTTTGCAAAAGCAAGCATCTCAGATAATTATGTTGGGAATGCAACTGGGCAGTATGGGCTTTCAAATGGTGTGGGGACCGTTGCTGGGGAGCATCCATATGGTGAGCATCCATCGAGAACATTGTTTGTGCGGAATATCAATAGCAATGTTGAAGATTCAGAATTACGGTCATTATTTGAGGTAGATATGTGTACCCTGTCTTAATTTTCCTTTTCCATATTTCCTGCCTATGCTGGTTTGTGTAATCTGGAGTGACATAGGGGGAAAGCTACATCACATAGATGGGGGTGCAGACATCTATATATATATATATAAAACAACAATAAGATCTTAAACAAACAAGCAGATATATTTATTATTTTTATTCATAAAATATGAATTACTAAACAAGAAATACCAAAATAGACCCAAAAAACACAAAATGTAATTTTCCATGTCCTGCACCTGCACCCATGTCGAGCTGTGTCGGCATTTGTGCGGCGCTCTTCCAGGCATGTCTGTGGAACAAAGGACGAAAGGTTTATCCATCATCAAATCCACAAGAAATTGAATGGAACCTGCTTATTCTTCAAAGGGAAAGGAAAAGGTGATATGGGGAGCATGAGTGGCGTCTCAGACTTTGTTGCTTTCGCCCTCTTTTTGTTCATTCAAAAAGTAGGTGCTTGTGTTACGTAGCCCCTCAATGTTTGGCGACCTTCTGAAATTTTTATTGTTTATTCTATCCTATAGAATTTTGTGTCGACTACCTATGCAGTGAAGGAATAAAAAGGAAACAGGAGGGGATATATTTTGCTCTAGTGACAGGATAACATGCTCAGTAGCATTCGTTTGAGTTTTGAGGAGCTTTTTTAAATTTTAAATAGAGTTATGGAAAAGGATTGGGAAAATTTAAGGTTGTCAAGGTTTGGGACTATGGAAACGGACAGAAGATTTTGTATCATCAACAGAAGGCTCACTATCATGTTATCACTCTTATAACTTTTGAAATCATGTAAAATGGTTAAGCTTTTAGCCTTTGATGAAGTGGAGTTGTGATCTATGTCACATAGGTGTGGGGTGGGGGTGCGGGTGCCAGAGCGGTACATCCCAAAAAATTTAGGTGCGGCTGTACGGCGAAAATATTTATTTGTTATTATTAATTTATTATTAATATATATATATATATTATTAATTTCACACACACATATAAGAATTAAGAAATTTAGAGTATACGCTTTACACTGTACACTTTATGGATAAATTATATATGAATATTATATATTACATCTTATAAGTTCTAATGTATTGTGTATATGACTGTAACATATTAAACATTAAAATGCTTACAAAGTACAAACATTGAACAAGTAAACAAAAAAAAAAAACAAAACCAAGACAGAACACAGAAATGAAAAAAAAAAGCTAAACCCTCTTTTTAACATTAAAAATTTTTAAAATAAAAAATATTAAGAAAGGTCAAAAATAGACTTGACGTGGTTTGACCGCACCCGACTAGAGTCAAATGCAAGTCAGGTGCATGTCCAAAATGGATGAAAATGATCGGGTGCGGTCAGCCGCACCCCAACTCTTGTTGACTCGAGTCGGGTGCGAATCCGAGCTGCACCCACACCCGAGTCGTGTCGACATGGGTGCAGCAGTCATTTTGCAGCATCCATGTTGACGTGGTTTGACCGCACCCGACTAGAGTCAAATGCAAGTCAGGTGCATGTCCAAAATGGATGAAAATGATCGGGTGCGGTCAGCCGCACCCCAACTCTTGTTGACTCGAGTCGGGTGCGAATCCGAGCTGCACCCACACCCGAGTCGTGTCGACATGGGTGCAGCAGTCATTTTGCAGCATCCATGTGACTTAGGTTGTGATGCTGTCTTACTATTTTTGTTTGTCCCTGTAGCAATTTGGTGCCATCAGAACTCTGTACACTGCTTGCAAGCACAGGGGATTTGTGATGATATCTTATTATGATATTCGTGATGCTCGAACTGCAATGCGTGCACTGCAAAATAAGCCATTACGCCGGAGGAAACTTGACATACATTTTTCTATTCCAAAGGTTTGTCATAAAAATGTTCTTTTTTCATTGTAATTAGATCAGTGTTGACAATTTTTTATGTTGGATTCCAGGATAACCCTTCGGAAAAGGATATAAATCAGGGAACACTTGTAGTTTTTAATCTGGATCCCTCGGTTTCCAATGATGATCTCCGCCAGATATTTGGGGCTTATGGAGAAATCAAAGAGGTTAAACTTTTTTGTTGTTTGTTTTATTTCTACTTCTACAGCTAGTGCATCTTCTTAAAGTTCAATTTCTCCTGGTTTTTATAAACAGATCCGTGAGACCCCACATAAGCGGCATCATAAATTTATTGAGTTCTATGATGTCAGAGCAGCAGAAGCTGCTCTTCGTTCTTTAAATAGGAGTGACATTGCTGGGAAAAAGATAAAGCTTGAGCCTAGCCGTCCAGGTGGAGCACGAAGAAAGTAAGTCTCTCTCTCTCTCTCTCTCTCTCTCTTGGGTGATGCACTGTTGTAACTTTTTCCAATATTCTGGTGTTTGCAAGCATGTCCTGCAATTTGTATGTGAAAGAGTACCATTTGTTGTCTACATTTTAGTAGCCACATGGTTTTATTATGCCAACAAATACTCATCTCCCAGATAATATTTCTTTGTGAAGAGACAACTTTTCTCATGTATCTTGTTCTTTTATATAATACAGTGTTCACCAGCAGGCCACGGTAGAGCTGCCATTAGATGGGTTTTATCTAGCCATCAAGTTCCAGACTATTTGATCATTTTATAGCATCGTTCCATCATAAATTCCATTCTTCTTTGAAGCGTTTTATTTTTTACTAGGACTTCATTTCCAGGTGAAAAATTTACAAGAACCACCACGAACCTGATTTCCATTGTGTATGCCTCCATTTGCTTACTTATCTTATTTACAAAATTACAAATGGGCTCTTGGTTATCTGGAGGCTTGTTTAGTGTTGTATTTATTTGCCAAAGGTTTTTGAAAATATAAATAGCCTTACTTGAAAAATTGAGTCATGTTGTTTATTTATTTATTTTTAATTCATCATTGCTCAATGGCACCTACAACCTATGGTGATCAGTACCCATAAAGTTGTTTTCCTTGGGCAGCATCAATTACCACAATTGCATCCTTTTCCATTGACCACCACAACCTGCAGTGTCAGCCATCACCTGCACTCCTTCCGTTCTATAGCCTCCACTTCTGCCACCTTTTCCAACATCCACAATCTTCTTCTATGATGAACATTACTGACACTCACTTCCCCTGTTCCAGGCTGCCTGCTAGCATATGACTTGTCTTTGTGCAACAGGATATTGTACTTTAGCAAGTTTAGTGTCGGTTCTCATCCTATAGATTATTTGATTATAACAATTTTGATTCCTGTCCATTTCAGCTTGATGCATCAATTGACCCAGGAGCTCGACCAGGATGAAGCTAGAACTTTTCGGCCTCCAGGAGGTTCTCCAATCGGAAATTCTCCTCCAGGTGTTGTTACTGAGCTTTTTGGTTGATCTTTTCTGTGCGTGTGAATTCATATTCTGCTTTAATATGCGAAATTTAGAGAGACGAATTGATCAACTGTTTGTCACAGGTACTTGGGCATCATACAGCCCAAATGAAAATAGTTTGTTGCACGCTTCCAATCAGTCTCCAGGTGTGGGAACTATTAGTCCCATAGGCAGCAACCATTTACCTGGTTTAGCTTCTATATTACCACCTCTAATGTCTAACACTGTCAAGATTGCACCCATTGGTAAAGACCAAGGTAGGGGCAGCCATACAGAGCAAGTATTCTCAAGCAGGACTTCCATTAATGAAACTGGTATCCAGCAGTCTCATTCCTTTCCGGAGAGTGGCAACACTGTGATGCCAAATATGGGCCAGAGCCCTGGAAGCTTAACATCCTTTGGCCTGACTTCTTCTAGTGCATCTGGTGTTGGTACGTTGTCTGGGCCGCAGTTTCTCTGGGGTAGTTCTACCCCTTACTCTTCACATACCCATTCTTCAGCATGGCCTGCGCCATCAGCTGGACGCTCATTCACCTCTACTGGACAAGGACCTGGATATCCATACTCAAGTCGCCAAGGCTCATTCATGAGTTCATCACATCAGCACCATGTTGGTTCTGCTCCATCTGGAATGCCGTTTGAGAGGCAGTATGGTTTCTTTCCAGATTCTCCTGAAACAAGCTTCATAAATGCTGCTGCTTTTGGGGGTGTGGGTTTAAATCGCAATGACGGAGCTTACCTGATGAATATTGGTGGCAGAACTGCTATTAATTCTGGAATTGGTCTTTCAAATAATATGATGCCTGAAAATGGTTCCCCAAATTTCCGAGTCTTGCCTTCACAGAGGTTGGGGCATATGATGCTTGGGAATAGCCCGTTTGCTGGACCATTTACAAGTATAGATGGGATGGCCGATCGTGGAAGAAGCCGACGAGTTGAGAATAATGTGAACCAGTTAGACAACAAAAAACAATATCAACTTGACTTGGAAAAAATTGAGGGTGGTGAAGACACACGGACAACACTCATGATAAAAAATATCCCTAACAAGTATGATATTTCTCTGTTACAAAACGGAATCCTGTACTTGTTTCTTCTTTCTTTTCTGCCATCATACCTCTGGGGTAAGCTGACATGCTTGAACTTCAGGTACACATCTAAGATGCTTCTTGCTGCCATTGATGAGAATCATAAGGGAACTTATGACTTTTTATACTTGCCAATTGATTTCAAGGTAATATTCTTTTATTCCTTGGAGTATATATCCTTGTTCACAGCTGCAGTTCAACCTGATGTTCTCCTCCTTGTCTGCAGAACAAGTGCAATGTGGGTTATGCCTTCATAAACATGGTGTCTCCGTCATACATCATTCCATTTTTTGAGGTTTGCTGTTTTCCTTTTCCGGCTGTATTATTATGTGACTAAAAACTGATAAATCACCCATCCTTGCATAGTTGCATGTAATGCAAATTATTAAATGTAATATTACTATTTTTGGTTTCATTAAAGCCACTGTTCGGTTCCACACTGAGGGTGCATGCAAGGCACAAGCTGAACTCAATCACCTGCACATCCTGTAGACAAATAGAAGCTATATGACCCTTTACATCCAGTTGATAATGGCATTCTTCAGAGTCCTCCAAATCTGCTTGCAAAAAACATAATTTGTACTTGGGCTAGACAGCAATAGAAGACATGTCACTGTTTTCACGCTTTTGCAGGCATTCAATGGCAAGAAGTGGGAGAAATTTAACAGTGAGAAGGTGGCTTCACTGGCTTATGCCCGTATTCAAGGCAAGGCAGCCCTTGTCACCCATTTCCAGAATTCAAGTCTAATGAATGAAGATAAGCGCTGTCGCCCCATTCTTTTCCACTCAGATGGCTCAGAGGCTGGTGATCAGGTACCATATGCTATTTCATTTGTTCTAGCCTGCTTCCACACACACATACACAGGCATCCTTGCATGGGTTGCTGATGCAATATATTCATCCAGGAACCTTTCCCTTTGAGCAATGTGAATATGCGTCCTCGTCCACTGGATGCATCCAGCTCCAATAGCCTGTCAGAAACCCCAACAACAGTTTGGGGTAGTGAGAAAACTGAGAAAAATGATGGCTGATCTGGTGGCAGTGAATGCTTCATTAGCTGGAGGCAGAAACTGTTAATCTTGTACATAGTGATTAAATTGTATGGTTCATGTCGTAGGTGGATCCCGCTTGCCAAAGTGTTGGATGAACCGAGCTATTTGTCTAGAGACTGAAGAAGCTGTGAATGAAGAGTTAGGAAATCGTTTTGTTGTAGAAAATGGAGGGAAATAACAACCAAGTGTACAGGTGAAGCTGAGTTCTGTTTGTTGTTGCGTGTTCACCAAATTTGTCCATTATTGTCTTTGGTAATTAATGCTGAACTGGTCATGTTTGTCGGGCGGTGTGGTTAATGTCAAATAGGGGTTGTCGATGTACAGTCATATATGAGACTCCTGTTGTCCGTTGTGATATGTGAACATAGTTGTATCTACAAAGACTGTACAATCCATCTCCAGCACTACTCTTTCTTCCTCTTTTTTCATCCATTCGTTGGTTTCTCCAATGTATGTTTGGATATCAGACTATGGCATTTGCCTTGCGATTTCCGTTTCTGATATGGATGTTCTTACTAGATACATGGTTTTGGATTAAACGACTAAGTTGGGAACTCTGCATTGGGTGGTGTCAACACCGTCCCTAATGCAGTGCTTTGTGGAAAACATGGTTTACCAAATGATATCAGGGTTGTGATTTCAACTTTGACACCAGCATATAGTGCTCCGAAACGAAGGTTTATAGAAATCTGGCCCGACGGTGGTTGGGTTAATGTGGCGATGATGAGTCTGATCATGTCATTTATTTCTTTTAACTCGGGATGTACGAGAGAGCTTGAGTTGATTCCGGAGACGGCTGCATGAGGGAGGCTTCCAAACCTTATTGACTAAAAATTGGATATTTAGGAGGAAGAAAATATCAAACCTTTCCCACGGGGTAGCAGTTGAAACGCTAATCTTCAGGACTCCGATGGTATTCCCTGTCGACATAGAGCCATTATTTGATCCCAAAGTTCATGGAGGCAACTTGCAAAAACTGTATGGCCTCATCAGCCGGAGGCCTGCACCCTGTTCCAGAGGAAGGATATCTGTCACCAGGCTCGCTAGTCTTTCTCATTGTTTTGAACTAGTTGTTTCATTTTGAAGCAAAAGAAAAAGTTGTAAAGTTTCCTCTTGTAAGAACCAACTGTTCCACCTTCCAATAATGTAAAGTCTTATAATGTGAGTAATACACTTATTTGCGCTTAAACAAATTCGCAGTTTTGTTCCTATTCTATAAGGTCATGAGTTGAAGTATAGTCACAAATAACATCTTGGAGTTTTAAACGGTGACGTTTTTATCGGGTATAATATGGTGAGCTTGAAAAAAAAAAAAGGTAAATCTTCAAAACTTTAAAAAAACTAAAAATGAGGAGAAAATAAAATAAGTAAGAAACTAATAACACAAACATCAACAGATAAGTAGATTTGCAACAAATAAACTGTGACTATGGGTCAAACTTAGTCATGAGCAGAGTTATTGGTCATCCATGGTAATAACCCGCTGCTTGTGGGAGCCGGAACTTATGTAACTGCCCTTTCTTCTCCTGATTTTGATCATAATGTACATTTCTTGATTCAGTTCTTATTGCTGCATGTCAAATTTAGTCAGATGGATGTGAGAAGAACAGTAAGACTTTAATAGATATAAAGGGCAGATGGTGCTTCCAGAATATGGCATCTATGACTAGGGGAATCCATAATAAAGGGCATACGGCTTATTAACTTATTCAAAGGAGGGGAACATGATGTCTGCATCGGAAAAAGAAGCTAGATGCCCGTCTTCTCCATGTGAGGGCCATGGACATCTCACATGAAGTTGTTAACTCAAAAGGTCATCTCATGCGGAGCTTTACAGTACTTGTGATCTAGCGGGCAGAGGATGAGCCTAACGTGCATGTGTATTAACACTTCTTAGGTTTCAATTTCCGAACATTGCCTCATGCCGTATTCAGATAAAAAATGAGACAGCCTAGAATCTTAAGATATGGCATTAGCATATGATGATGTTTAGTAGCAAAACTCAGTGATGTTCTGAAAATATTGCGAAAATACAGTTGTTGTTTTTTTTTTTGCCATGGTTTCAAGTATGAGCTATACTGTGTTGCCCAGTGATAATACTGCCAAAAACATTAGATTTTGCATAGGAAAACATAGTTTCATGGAAGCATATGTTAATATGTCAATGATTAGCACTCTTTTTTTTGTTTGTTTGTTTGCGAATATGTTAGTAGACTTCTCACTAGACTGATTTTTCTGATAAAAACATGACAATAGAATAAAATTTATTAACTTAAGATAATATTTGAAGTCATTATTATTTCGCCAGTTGCACCTTTTGTAACTTTTGGTGTGTGGGCTTCTCTGATTCTGATGCTCTCAAGATAGTGTGCTTGACTAGACTTAGGCCCCTTTTGCATGGAAAGCACATGGGCACAAGACCAGATCTGGTGTGCACATGAACTTGTCTAGGTCACATGGCCATGGCCATGGTCACGTAGTGGGCTTCTCTTGCCCCCATGGATGTAGGAATATAAGTGGCATTTTCCAAATTGACTTAGTTAGATCCTAGGTTAAGTAGACATAAAATTGAATTGTTTTGAATAAACAAACTGAACCTGAATCCAGTTAGCTTATGTATCACACTGGACATCAAATTAGGTTGGATTACTGATTGTGTTGGGATGCAAGGTCGATCCAAATTCAATTGCCAATATGGGTCCCGATTTGTCTGTTAAAACTGGTTAACAATGTTCAGATTTGACCCGATACCTGACTTGAATCCAAAAGACTTGGAGATGTCAAACAAGTTTCTATCTGACTAGTGCTTTGTTTCCAACGGAGGTTAGCATAGTGAGCAGCGTTCATGTTGGAGTGGCACATGGTCAAGAACCTGCACAATTAGCTCTCCCTCCTTAAGAGTGGTTTGATTTCTGTACCTGTACCAAACTGTATGGATTTCAAATTTGACAGGTAGAATATAAAGTTGCATTTAACATTTATAACGAGAAGCGGCATGCAACCGTGTTGTTTGGGATATAGGTTGTGCCCACAGACAGGGGCGGAGCTAGGATTTTTTTTAGGGACGGGCCAACCATCCGCGGGTTGGGCCAAGAGAAGCGACAGTAAGGCCAAGAGGAGTGACGGGTCGGGCCAAACTAAAAAAATTTGATTTTTTACATATAATTTTTTTTTTCTGGGCTCACCCGGGCCATGGCCCGGGCTGCCCCCCCTCCCTCCGCCCCTGCCCACAGAGGTACTAGCCATAGCTTTTATGTCGCAGAAGTGTGCCTAAGGGGTCGTTTGGCAGCAAGGTACTTTAGGAGTGTCACATGAATCTGCTCCAAATATTGAGGCAGGTTCATAGGACACTAGAACGGTTGTCCTATAAACCTTCCTTAATCTCTGGGATAGATTCACGGAACACTTACAAAGTGTTCTTGCTGCTAAACTATTCATAAGTCTCACATTTTGGGTTGTTTCGAAATGGGTTCATTTTAGATGTAGAAACAAATCATATCTTGAACCCATCTTTATTACTCTTCTCGAATTTGGATCGATTGGGAACCATTTGATCCCAACTTCTGATAGCCATGACTTGCTGCAGAAGCCTAATCCATTATTAGAACTATCCACATGGTGAATAATTACCCAAACTTTACTGGTTATGGCATATATAGCGGCCCTAAGTCTGGTGGGCTCACTCCAGGAGAACAATTAAAACTTTACTGAAAAGAGTCCTTACCTTTGAAAGGTAATAAATGTGCGCCTAGGTATTGCAATTAAAGTCCGAAATGGATCGTAGAAGAAGGCCCATCTCAGCACACTGAGATTCGCATGCGGCCGCTACTCATACAGAAAACCTCCCAGCTGCAGTTCTTGAGAGCAGCAGTGGAACTCCCCAGCTGCATGAGTTGCATGAAAGTTTCACGATTTACTGCTCATAGAAACTTGAAACGCATATAAAAACTGGAATTTTAGAGAGCAATGTTAGTTCGGTGATTGATTTAAGCGTACAAACTATTTTAGTTAATTAGCAGGCAATTGTGGTCCACCTAACTCTAGCTTACTGTTTGAAAAAGATGAGCAAAAAAAAATTCGTAATGCTGCCGTCAGTTTGGTAGCTTGAGAAGTAACGCCATGGAACTGGGTATACCCCATTTTCACGAATATTAACGACAGTGGAGCCTACAGGCTACAGCCATACTCGGATTGATCAGCAGATCCTCTCCCTGTCGATTCTTATATCCTGATCTTGATGGGTCTAAGCGGGAAAGACTTTCTTAACAGGTAAGGTATCTCAAATCTTCTCAACTCAAAACGGTCGCGTGTATTGCCAACAATTTAAGGCCTCCATCGTCTGAACTAGAAAGAAAAAATAAGTGGGAGAAGAAAAGAAAATGAAACTAGACTCCTGCTGCTGCAATTAAAACATATCCACAGGGTTTTTGTCACATGGCCTACAGCATATTTGGCACAGTGTGACATAGACCGCGGGAATGTCCGTTTCGAGAATATCTTTGACGTCAATGGTGCCAATCTCTCTCAGACGGATCGACCAAAATAGGTATGTAGAGTTACGTCGACGATGTCGATCGTCAACTTTAATTGCAGTCGGATAGTCCACAGTGAAAAGGAGATCAAAGAAAAAGAAAAGAGAGAAAGAGAGATCATGGTAGAAAAAAGAGAATGGCATCAAAGCTGGGGAATCCTTCGTGCACAAACAATATATTTTTTTTTGTAAAAACCACGTACTGGTGCCTCTCTATCTCTCTCTCTCTTTTGCTTCCTTTCTCTTCACTCCAAGTCCAAGCTGCTCTGCTCATTCTGCTTTTCTTCGGCCTCCTCAATCTTGCTTTCTCTTCCTTTTCAAGTTTTAAGGTTATTCTTACTTACTCCTTCCACTCAAGCTAACTAGGATTCTCTTTCTTTCCTTCTCCCTCTCAAAGGCTATATGTGTTTCGCTCAGAGGTGTTTAAATAATTAACCTTAGTTCATGGTGCATATTTTGCTCCGTTCGAGGCACAAGAAGCAGAGATGGGCTCAAGGATTGGCTACTTCCTTATCGTCCTTCTATTGGGTCCTATTGCTCTTGGTTCAGGTGAAATGATCAGTACTCCTCCTTCTTCCAGTAGTTCCTGAGTTAATGTTGGTCTCTTCCTCTCATGTGGTCGACCATGGTCTTCTCTCTCTCTTTCTCTCCCTCCCATCCCTCTCTCTGTGGTTATTTGTCTTACGATGTGATGGTTATGCAATATCCATTTCTCTCTCTCTCTCTTCCTCCCTCCCACCCCTCTATCTGTGGTTATTTGCCTTACGATGTGATGGTTATGCAATATCCCCTTGATTGGTAAAGTTGGCCTTGTGAAATCACTGTTACCACTTGGTCATCTTCACTGTTCCTCCAAATGATTTTTGGTGTCTAATCGAAATACAGTGGTATTGACAGCATTTATTTTTCTCTCTCCTGGGGCACATTGAAACCATTATTTCATAAATTTCTCTTTTGCTGACGTTTTAAAGGCTGGCATTTATGGTCAGGAAGTAAAAATAAAGGCTTGCTAGTTGCTGAAGGAAATGAAATAAGGAACGTTTTCATCTTATTACGAAAAATGTGCCGTTTCCCGATCATGTCGAAGAACTTGCTCCACGCTTTCTGCTGACACATTTCGGAAGTTTGTTTAGACGAACATTTGATTAATTAGCTTATTCTATTACTTTGAAAAATCGCCAATTGAGATTAATGATCTCCGTTGTCTTTTCAGTTTGAGTTTTTTCTTCATGGATCTGCTTCATTTGTTTGTTTCCATTGTGCATCGTGCAGATACAAGAAAGACAAGTCAAATATAAAAGCACTAGCCGTTTTTCGGGGTTCAGGGAGTTTCCAGCACCAAAAACATGAAATATCTTGTATACTGAATTTCAAAAGACGAAACAACATATTTGTTCTTTTATGTTTCTTGATTTCCAAGATTGATTCCAATCTTCTGTTATAACATTTTCAAACATTACAAAATTCTCTAATTTCTTGTTAGCCAGTTACATTGGACCATTCACTAATATGTGTGCAATCAGGACCGTGATGTGAATGCTTACAGCAAATTTTTTCATGAAGTTTCTCTCTGGTGTTGAAACCGGGATCAGTATACATGCTGAAGACTTTGAGCTTAAGCTATTACTTGATATCAGGTTTACTGACGATGTAATTGACCCCTCTTCTTAGGGAATTCCCCTGTAAATAAGGATACACCTGATCAGAAAGGGATGTTACCATCCAGAGCTGTTCAGAGCAAGGTCGTTTCCATCAACAACAGACGCGAATTGGACACATATCCCGTGATGACTGTTCCTGTAATCAGTCCTTTAGATCCTAGTACTACAAGTCCACCCATTGTCACAAGTCCAGGGACGACCCCCACTAACACCCCGCCGACCACTCCAACAACCACTCCGACGACCACTCCAACAGCCTCAGGTGGTCAGAGATGGTGTATTGCGAGTCCATCAGCATCACAAACAGCTTTGCAAGTTGCCCTCGACTATGCATGTGGATATGGTGGTGCAGACTGTTCAGCAATTCAGCAGGGTGGAAGCTGTTTTAATCCCGACACTGTTCGCGATCATGCATCATATGCTTTCAATAACTATTATCAGAAGAATCCAGTTGATACCAGTTGTGTCTTTGGGGGAACTGCTACGCTTACGACAACTAATCCTAGTAAGAACTACAATAAGCTTCCTTTTTCATTTACTGTGTTCTGCGTTATGTGCTTCTTTTCCTTTGGTTTAATTGATTGTTCTTTTTTGTTGGTTGTAGCATGTTTCTTCCTGCTCTTACAAAATTCAGCAGTTCACCTCACCTGGTAATTCATGGTAGTTGGTTTGTTGGATGAGAAGTACCGTGAACATGTGGAAATGTGGTTCATGTGCCTAATAACGTCCCTATTCATGACAAAACATTACTTCAAGCGTGATTTTTATACAAATTTCTCAGACATTTTCTGCACGCCAATTTTTTGAAGCATATGGTGAAGCTTTTTCCTGAAATGAGTAACGTGCACCTGAAAGTTATGCATTTCTTCATTTTTGGTTTGTGATATTGGTTAGGCTACCTGGGTGCATGGCTTCTTTTCCCTATTACTCTAGCCTACATCCTATCTGGTATCATGTTTCACTAGAATTAGCTAAGCAGGAGAAATTAACCAAAGGCTCTTGTCCTCCACGTTATAAAGTTAGTCAAGTCATTGATTCTTCTATCTTTTATTTACTTGTTTGTTTATTTTGGTGCATGCCTCACATGTCCTGAACTCTTACAGGCTCTGGTTCATGTGTATATCCGGCCACAACCACAACCAGGTACGAAAAGCTATCATGTTTGAGCTTTTTGTTCAGCATTTTGTTTACTTCAGTTGTCCCTTTCTTAATAAATCCAAAGAACTGAAGGAAAGATTGGAAAAGAATTCTTTATCTTGTTTATATATGATGTGCAGTTTCAATTCACCAACATTGACTCCACCCACTACGACCAATTCACCTGGATCTACAACCTATGGGTCAGATGTCCCCATTACCAGCACTTCATTTGCAGCATCTGTTTCAATAAGCTCTCTGCTACTCTTCACCTTGGTATGCCTGCATTGGTTGATCCACCCATAAAGTTTTGATCAGTGCGACAACCTTCAAGTGATCCAACGCCATGGACCCTTTTCTGCTTAGAAAAGTTTGAAGACTTGGTTGAAGCAGGAAGCTTCTGTTTAGCACAAGCTAGAGCACCACACCCCATCTTTGTTGATTCAGTTTAGGGAATTCATGTTAGCTAATTATATTGTTCATGCAGATATTCCTTTCTGTATTATTGGATAAGGTTAAAACAGAGATAGATGAAAAATAAGAGTAAATTTCATGTCAGCCTCACTGTTGATAAGGTCGGCAGTTTTACTTTTCTTCGCTGCTTTTCTATTGAATGATAACATTCTTGAGAAACATACACATCATCGGTAAACAATATTGAAATCAGTGTTCTTTGCTACATAAATCACTGCTGTAGAAACAAATTTATGGATGTGGTGTACTGGAAAACGTAGGCCTCATGAACTGTGCCTTATTAGTTCAGCAACATTTGAGAAGGTGAGAGGAGAGCTACACGGTTTTCTCTGCACACCTTACATGGGTGACCTTGCAAGGTTTTCATAGTGGACAACCCTTTTCCTGGATGTTGAACTTGAGAAAATGATTTTCCTCCTAGTAGCTTACTGCGTTCTATTTGCATGTGCCATCAAGACATAAAGCAGATTGAGTGAAATCTTCAATGTAAAACATCTTGCGCAGATACATATAATACCTTCTGCTTGTTTTCCATATCAAATGATCCACCACTTTTACCTTTTATTCATTCATCTGTGAAAGGCCTAAACAGAGATTCAGATTTCTCACAACCGGACAAAGATTCACTCACAAAGGCAATACAGCTTAAGCAAATAAAAGCAGGAAACAAAGAGCAAAGAAAGGAAACATATCAACCAGTTGGGAATGGCTAATTTGTCCAAAACTGGTCTGAAATAGGACCACATTTTAAAGACAGAAAGAGATCCAATCTGGACTTCTTTTCCTTTGGGCCTTCAAACTCATTCCCTGGGTTGAATGCACGTCTCAAGAAGGGATGAGTGATGATATTCATGTAGTAATCTGCGAGAGACAGGCTATGTCCCCGTCATTCCTTGTTGTCTTTCAGCAGTGCAGTCAACTCGGGGAAGTATTCTCAAGAAAACTAACTTCACCAAAAAATACTCAGCAAAAACATTGCCGAACGATATTTGTGACAAAGACCCTGTGTGGGCAAAGGTGAGAAAAGTGAAACTTGTTGTTTTTCCATAATGACTGAAATGTGTCCATTTCATTTTGAAAAATAACAAAAAAAACTACCCGAATATGGGAGCCCGTGTTCACCACCCAACACTCAAATTGCTTTTGTCTTTTAACTGACCCGCTTGAACGTAGACACAAACATTATATGCAAAAAAAAAAGAACGCTCTCTTATAAAGACAAAAAAATAGTAGAAATGTTAAAAAAAAAAAATCTTTTTGAAAAAACCCCAAAGTACCCAACTCTTCCTTCCTTTTTTTTTTTTTTTTGGTAGTATATATCTGTCGCATGCACCACCCTTATGCATACAACCTAGGTTTCTAGAAATATGAATATAACAAAATAAATAATTCACCATTAATGATTGTTTCTTTTTTTTCTTCCTTCACATTTTTCTTTTCTAAACTAAGCCAACTTGGAAACTTGTAGGACCGTGTGGGAGGAGAACGGTCCATGCCGGACGTTGACACCGTACCTCCAGTTCACCACTCAATTGGGGATCAGTCGGAGGATTTATCCGCTTGGAATGATTGAGAAAGACATCAATCATAGAGCTTCGAGAAAATGGACTTTTTTTTTTTTTGCTGAACTACAAACTCTTGAACTATAGATTTAGTCCTCCTAGAGTTGTTAGTGTACTTGTGAGAGTATCATGAGAAATCGATTGAATCAAATTACTTGTGAATTAATAAGCAAAAGAATTTAATTTTGTTGAGCAGAGGAATATATGTGTGTGTGTATTGATTAGAAATTAAAAAAAAACTTAAATACACTTACGACTCAAATTAGCCACATTTGCCATTAATTTTATTTGAACAAGATATTTCCGGCTGATTCCCGAAAACACAACGTAGGCTAATCATTCAAAAAAGAAAAAAAGAAAAAAGCATATACTGTGTATATATATGAACATAAAATTCTACTATTTTCAATCAAATACTTCTACTCTTTTGGGCCGTTTAAAAAGTCGACACGAAAATAGTGTCGCTGTTTCTCGTGGAAAATATAGTTTCCGTTCTTGCTGAACGGTCTGCAAGTTACCGTCGCCGTGGAGGTATCAACTACGCAAAGGTTACCATTTTACATGTCGTGGGGGAAGAAGGAAAAGGATAGACAGATTATCGACAGACGCGAAGAAGAAAAAGGAAGAAAGAAATGGTGATGGTGACGGTGGCGGTGGGCCTCCCCTCCACCGTGGTTCGTCGATGCCGAGACGAAACCAATAATAGAAGACCTTACCACTTCCCTCTTTTCCTCTGCCACCAATTCAAAATGGCGATAATGGATTCCTGGGAGTTTCTCGGTTACTTGGGGAGACGCTGAAGCCCTGTTGATTGATTAAGCTTTGGAAGAAATGGAAGGGGAGGAGAAGAGTCGAAGCACAAGCGGCGGCATCACCCTCCGTCTTTTCACCGTCTTCGCCGTCGCCGCCGTCTCCGTCTGGGCGAACCACGAAGCCTCCAAAGGGTTCGACATCCATGTGAGCAACGAGATCGCCGACGCCACGTCCGCTCGGCGGTTCCACATGTTGTTCGTGGCCGACGACCGCATCGACCGGATGGTTCTCTCATCTAGCCGAGCCGCAGAGCGCCTCCTCTACGGTGAGAACGCTCAAAACAGAAAGAAGGTCGTGAAGCGAGTAAGCATCACCGTCCGGCTTTCTGCCTCCGACCAGCCGGGGAGTACTGCTTTCTTTGCCGCAGACGCGGGAAACTGCGCAGAGCAATGCTTTTGTTACACGATCTATGTTGGCAGCGGGATTCTTCGGGAGAAAGAGGACGTGGGGAAGGTCAGAAGGGTGGTGGGGTCGGCTGTGCAGAAAGTCATGGCCTACGTATGGCTGTCTGACGGCGACGGCCGAACGCCGGCGGAGTTGCTCGACGGGATAGCTGATTATGTTACCCTCGCATCGGTGGGAGGGCTTAAGGTCGCGAGAGTACCTACAGGAGAAGGCAATGGAAGGACGGGAGAGACCAACGTCAGCGGCAGCAGAAGCAGAGAGTGCTGGTTGGCGGAGGATCCGGGCGAGGTCGCGGCGTTTATCGGGTATTGCGAGTGCATGAGCAGCGGTTTTGTGGCCCGGCTGAACGAGAAGATGGCGGAAGGATGGCGGCCGGAGATGGTGGACGAGGCGTTGGGGACGTCCTCCATGAGGCTCTGCTCATCCTTCTCTTCGGCTCTCGCCTTGGCATCACAGTCTACGTCTGACGCTTGCCCGTCTTGGAGGACGTGGACTCAGTAGCCGGACTAAATGCAATTTTATATCTCAGTCGAATTACAACATGAAGATGGATTCAACAACAGGCCTCAGCGAATTCGATTTTCATCTTGATTAGATTGAAAGAGTAGCATATCATTAGTTTCAGTTGCAATTTCGTAACTCTCAATCTACAAATCTCGAAGGAGAATATCTTGAATACAACAGAGAACAAAACCGATTGATCTCCCACTACGACTAATGAAATTTCACTAGTTTGTATTTCTCAAGTACAAACCGGGTGAAACTTTTTCATACAGCTTGGCGGAAAGAAAAAAATGTCTCTAAGAAGATCTGAGTTTTTTATGTGAAAATTTTTCTTGGCGTACTGAAAGAATTGTTTTGTTAAAAGAATTTTACCATTTCAAGTCATGCCCCCTCCGGAATGAAATTGGGTTGGTGTGACAACGGAGTAATTTCAGAGCATGTAGAACACCATGACTTCATCTATGCAGACAGATTTGACTGAAACAATACACTGTTCGACCCTGGGGAAACTATTTCCAATAGTTAGTTGTTTCTAATTGTTTTTCTCCCCTTCCCTTTCCTCGGTCATCAAACAATCGAACCTTTTGTAGTTCATCAAACACAGTTCATTTTAAGATGAAGGTAAAATTTTCCACTTCCACCCCTTACTAAGGTAACTTTCCCCTCCAAAATCAGGATGTGCAAACAAACTTTACCTACCTGAAACAATACAGTTAAAAATAAAAATATGCCAGCACCTTGCTAGCCTGGCCCAATCTGGCACAGATGCGGATTCCAGGTCCTGTTCTAAGCTTGGGATTGGATCTGGATTCAAATTTGCTTGCGGTCATTTTTTATGTTTCTTACAGGAAGACGAAAACGAAGGACGTGTCGAATATTTTAAATTTTTTTAACAGCCAGCTCATCGTCACAATGACGGTGGCTTCAAGTAGTAAAGATGTCAGCGCCTGAAAATCTTTCCAAAAATTTAAAAGGTTCATTCTTCTGCAGTTTTTAGGCCTTCAAGACAAGAATAATGTAAAAACATAAAAAAGCTGTACTAATGAAGCACAGACACAGAAAATAAATATAAAATGCTTAAACTTTTAGACAGCAAGGGTTCATCTCCGATTGCTGACTGAAAGCCACCTATCTCTGTCGGCCTCTCTCCAAGTGTGAGGTACGCGCATGTAGCTGCACATGAGATGTGAGTTGAGCATATCCATGGAGGCATTGATATTCATTTTGCTTGGTACATAATATATTTCCTCCTCATCTTTTCTCTCTCAAAGAAGGTACAGATTCTGTTGAGGTGTCGCCACCGTCATTTGAGTCTAATAGTTAGATGCACGGTCAAATTTGGATTTGAAAGGAGATAAGCCAGATTCAGATTCAGATAGTTTTCATTCTAACCAGATTCAAATACCAAGCAGAAACCAAAGCCTCAAACTGATTTGATGAAAATATCTTACTGTAGTCTCCATGTGTCACTAATTAGATAAATTTTCCTTTTGTCAGAACCCCTTTAGTTAATCAGAATTAGATCCGACTCGGTGGTAGGGAAAATGTAACTCATCAACATCTCCACCTTGAGCACCAAATGGGCCATTTGGCGACAGTAATAAGTTCTTATGTTCTATGTATTTGCCCAAAAAATTTAGGCAAATTCATGCTGTCACTGTATTTCATGACTCTGTCCTAATATTTGGAGCAAGTTTATGAGATAGCAACAGCTTATTACTGTTATCAAATGGGCCCAAAAGATTACACCTAGTTTTGGTTAATGTTTGATGTTGAATCAAATTGGTAGATCACAGGGTAAAACGCTTGGGTTTTATCAAACAGTCTGCAGTGGTGGCATTTGAAAGTAGAACGAAGATTCAAAGCATATGCACGTTCTAGTGGTGTTTCACGTTGCTGGGAGGCCTGATCCTCTCTACTTGAGAGATTTTCACTCTGTGCACCCAAATATGTGCCTTCCTAACCCAAAAGTTAACGGTTAGGCGACATAAATAGAGTATAGACGAGCTCGGCTGCAGAATTTAGTTTAGTGTTTAGCGGATAACTAGACAGTTCGCTGATCCTGAACCAAGTACGTCGTTGCAGATTCTACATCAATTTCAGGAGTCAAAATCAGTAAGAGTATCATGTTTGCATTAGTTGAATTCTAAAACGTTATCCAAATTCTCATCCACATTGGAAATTATGGCATTCTCAAACAGGATTTTGAAGTTGTGGCATTCTCAGTATGTTGGTAAAGACCATACTTTGTTATAGCAGGAACAGGATCTGGTTTCTCTCTGTGTCTCTCAACCTTTTCTTTTTCTAGTTCGTGCACAAACGATCACGTTCTCATGAGCCCCAAGAGCCAAGTCCATGCAGTTGAGAAGAAGACCACTAGACCTGAGTGAGGAAAATCTACGAGGAAACTAACAATTTGATCAAAATCTTGAAGAACCTAATCGTAGAGTATACCTACAGTTAGGACATACACCCAGAAAGGTGGCAAACGTTAGCGTTCCAGTTTTCATTAGCAACAATATGATATTCAGCTTTTGATTGAGATCCATGTGCTCAGAACTTGAGTGATTAGTAACAAAATTGTGTTTCTAATCCTTGGATCTCAGCTTTGGGTTTAAGAAATGAAAAAAGAAAAGTGTCCTTTAACTATCCGAAATATGGCAATAGATATTGTTTTTACTTGGACGCCAAGAGGCTAAGGCCTGATGCAGATGTGAAGGGTAGAGATCCTCTTATGCGCCAATCTGTCTTTGGCCTGTAACTTATGTACATAACTGTATGAAGTACAGTATCTTTCAGGTAATATTTGCAGTTCATAGAGAAGAAAACAACGGCAAGCTACCAAACGTTGCCATTCATACACAAACTCTGGTTCGCTTTCTAGCTTCCAGACAGAAACATGCTAGACTATACCAGTGAGACTTATAACAGAGAAATACACAACATGCTTACAACAGCTAGAACTGCTAAGGTTGCAATTATGGATACTTGATCGAAAGCTTTCTGAAGGCTACCTATTCTTGAGAAATGTTGGTAGGCAATGTATGCAGCAATCACCCAGCTGACAATGGCTCCAGCTTGAGTCCCTCTGAATCATGAAGATTAGAAGATTAATATACATGGACAAACAACAATCAGAAGGAAATGTCTATGTTCCATTATCTACCTCAGATTTGATGCTTGGTAAGGAGCAACAATCAGTAGCAACAATGCTATGAAAGGCAGCTCAAGTTCACCTGCAATTTAGTAAAAGAGCGCATACTTTATTTTGAAATATCAACCAACATTTTCAATAGTGAAATTACAGGAATAAAAACAGCAATTAATAACATTCAGATATAACAGAAAGAGTAGCTGAAAATGTTTCAAGATTGAGAGCAGTTGCAGCAGCAGAAATTCCAAAAATACCAACCTGGAATAAAATAGAAGAGTCTCACTAAAAGAGCTAAGAACGCACTCCAGACACCATATTCACCCCTGCCATATGTATTGAATTTTAGAGCAGGTTGGCTGATGAACTCTAATGAGTTGGGATAACTTCACCTGGCCCATGCAACAACACTTTGTGGAGCTTGGAGAGCAAAGAGCGGCACCAAGAACTGTTTTTGAATTGCAGTGCCTCTTGCAAGCATCAGAACCCTAGAAACAGAAACAACTGCAACTATAAGAACTTCTGGTGATCACGGTTTTAAAAAACAATAGCTTCATTCAACAATTTACTCTAGAATGATGAATGTGATGCTTTACAAATAGAAAATAGTTTGTAACAATGAAAGAAGGCTAATTCAGATTGAACTTGAGCAGGTTAGTATGAGTTGGTTTGGAAGTGCAGTTCACAACCTGGTCAGATCTCGCAGAGTGACCAGCTAATTGGGATGGACTTCAGTTCGAGAAAAATTGAATTTTGGATATGGACTGAGTCCAATGAATAGGACTCCAAAGAACACTAGTTTAGCCTTGAGCTTACAAAGGACCCAATAAGAACTCTGACCATGCATACAGCTACAGCGACTGCAGATCCAGTTACACTAAATAAATAACAAGTTAACCAGCCAAAATTGGCTACGATGATGTGGTCTATGAAGCTGATATTTTAACATCAGTTGCAGCCAAGTGCAAGCTGCTGGATCAGAGGAATGGCTGGATCAGATAAGAACACTAAACTTATTTGTAGAAAATGAATCTTGAGCAGCACGCCTACAAACATAGACAGTTGAATGTTGGGTTTTTACTTCTTAGCTCCAGTTGTTGCATCAGAGGAATGAATAGATCTACTAAGAATTCCTACATATTTGTAGCAATTAAATTTTGAGCAGAAAGCCTGCAAACATAGAAAGACAACTGTTGGGATCTTTGCTCAAGCCATTTCATCAGAGGAATGTCTATTAAGAATTACTCGTATTATTTATAGAAATTTAATTTTGAGGAGAACGCCTGCAAACAGTATTGGGGTATTCATCGTACGGCTCTGCCAGGTTCATGGAACGCATACTTTCCCAAAAAATTCGAAGCAGATGGTGGAAAGAAGTTAAAGATAGACAAAAAAAGCATGAAATTCCATTTTATGTGTTAAAGATGTCAACTTTGATTCTAAATATTCAAGAGACATTGCCTCTCAATCTGTAAGATCTACGGACTCAGGTGTTGATGGCCACGATACTGGGTGTTGGACTCTTAACCTCCTTCAACTTGAAGGCCTCAAGTCCGATGCCCTACCCTGGTCTAAGGAGCACCTTTTTGCAATCATGTCGCTTTTCTGCAGTCCATTTTTCAGCATTTAAAAAATTAGAACTCATCTTACGTACGGTAGAGAAAGTCAAAGGGAAAAGTCTCAAGCTACAAACAGAAACACCGACCCTACAAAGCAATGAAATATGTTAATAATCATCCATGTGGATCGTACAATTAGAGATCAATTTATATCTCAGTTACATAACATCAACGTACTAGCAGCCTGTAGGAGAAGGTATTAACATCTATAATTGAAAGAATACACCAGAATGTAGAAGAATAAGCAAGATATATGCAGAAATTTCATGGTAAGTCTGCGATATTGCAAAAATAGCTTTGACACCAGTTATTTAAGATTTTTCTTTGATTTGCTAAATTCAATATCCAAGACGATCTGTCCTACAGTTCCTTCCGTATCATATGAAAATGAAATGTCGTTTCCTATTGGGCTGGTAAGCCGCATGCCTCCAATCAGTAACGATTGAAGAGAAAAAAAGAAGGGGGGGGAGAGAGAAAAAGGAAGAGGATCATCGTGGGAGCGAAAAAAAGGTTCTCCATGCACTAGGTAGTTCCAAACTCAGAAAAAGGTTCAATTTGGTCCTCAAGAAGTCTTACGCGACGGAAATAGAGCAGACCCACTGAACGGTCTCTGGTGGAAGGTACGCGATGGAACACCTCCAACGCATTGCTGCAGCTCCTCCTCCTCTTCTCCTCCTGCTACTGCTTCCATCCTCCTTCCTCTCAGCCAGCCACAATGAGGGGAGAGTCCTGTCAATTTTTACGTGAGCCAACCACAGGATTCATAGGAAAACTACAGGTCAGCCCAGGCATATGTGTCTCCGCGAGAGAGAAAGAGAAAGAGAGAGAGAGAGGACCTGGGGATTGCAGAGAGGCACCTCTTATGACATTGGTGGTGATCGAGGAGGAGGCATTGTGTCTTGCAAGGAAGACAACGAGCAGAGGGAGAGGATGAGGCCTTCAATTTCACCACAACTGATGAAGTGAACAGGGGACGGAACAGAAGAGAAGCCATAATTTTCACGCTCTATCTCCAGGCTATTCAATTCTTCTTCTTCTTCTTCACCCTCTCACGAACACAGAACACAGTGGAGACGGTTAGAGAGAGAAGCCAGCCGCATCGTACACGTGGCAACGCCTTGGGTTTGTCCGCACTCAAAGGCGAAAGTTTTCCGGGAGCAGTTGTCGCCTTAGGCGAGAAAAAGACAAAAAAAAAAAGGAAAAATTATACGATAAAGTCCAAAAAAATTTATCTAATGCCTGAAGAGTGACCATTGTTTTACTACCAAATGCAGGAAACATCAAAACAATTTTTTACTACCAAAAAATTGGTTTTGATGTATCATTCAAACACCCCAGCTTTTCGTTTCTTGGTACACCATTTTCCTAAATTTCCGCTCTTTCTTTGGCCGGAAAAAGGTGCTAGAAGACGCCAGTTTTTTGTTAATTTCAGTGACTAGCTAGATGCTCCATTCTTGATCACTCTTTTTCTTTTTGTTTATGGTTTTCCTTTTTAGCTCAACAATCAAGAGGCATGTCAAAGAATGAATATTTTATTTGATTAAAATGTTTTACACGGCAGGGAAATTAGGCAAGATTAATATAAGAACACCCAACATGACTCTGATATTTGAATACCAGATAATGCAATAGTTGCTCAAGTATTATCACAAGACAGCTTTTATAAAGAGCAGTACAGCCTTTTTATAAGTGCCCATTCTCGAAGAAGAAGCCTTTATCTAAGAACTCTTTTATAAACAGAAATAGTAAGAGTATAAGAAGAAGTCCAGAGAAAACCTTAATTCACTATTAAAATTTGGGTGAACCCAGTTACATGGGTAGTCCTACTAAATCTGGGTCACTATTTTATGGTCAATTGAAAATTTGTTAATTATATATTTAGTGCTTCATATATATAAAAAACCAAATGGACTTTATGTGGGTGTAGGTTTATAAAATTTTGAAGAACATGTGCTATCTAGTAGTAACATGTTTCTAGCTAGGGGCTGGCAAGGGCCTTACACTTAACCCAAGAAAAAAAATTACAGAAAAAATAATAAATTTACATGTTCAATTTTATTTGAAAAATGGTACTTCAGCTCATATCATGAAAAATTTCTAGCTAGCTCTACCTCTGTTCCTAGCAATCAATTTGTTTGTGAAGTATTTTCTTTTCAAAAAGAGAAGAGGGGCAATTTTTGGTATTAAAAAAAAATATTTTCATTATTTTACGAAAAAAAAGCAATTGTCTTTTTATTTTTTCCCATTAAATAGGTTTCCTTTTGGTATTTTCATCATTTTTAAGCTTTTAACTCTCTACCCGTGTTAGGGTCCAAAGATACCTTGGATAAGTAAAATTCTGATGAATTATCAGGTGAAAAAGAAAAATAACGTGATACAGGAACACTGGTTTTATTTGCATAACCACATTTTATAAGAGAAAGAAGAGAGAGAATGAGAAGGAGAGAGAGAGAGAGGGTGGGGAAGAGGCAACCATAACCCCAAGAATCTCACCCTGAGCCCTCAAGTCTCAAATTCAACTGAAGGGAATCGAACCTCTGATCTCTTGTCCAACCAGCTATGCTACACACTAGTTGGTGCAGAGAAGAGAAAGAGAGAAAGATTGATTTATCAATAACTAATTGGGTTTTATGGTTGTTTGCTTGAGCATTTTTCTCAGGAAAGAGGCATTCCTTGCGTATGAAAGATCTCGTTTCCAAAGCAGAACAAACACTTCCTTGGCGTATGGTTTGGGTGGGACCTGCACATTTAACACAAAAATAACTTTCACATGGAAAACCAGGTAAGTTAGGCCCCACATGAGAAAAAAGAATCAAAGGGAAACCTAGACTTGACCCTGTCACAGGATGCAGGTAAAATCTGTTTACCTTCCCAACCAGCAGACAGTTGACGCCATATGCCTATGCTTCGGTTTTTGCAAAAAGGCAATGGCCACTCTGTTCAAACTCTGACTGCGTTTCTCACACCTCATACCCACCTCAGCTCTATCCGCTCCCTCTGTTTCAATGAGGAAACCAGCTTTTTTCTTTCCCATAAAGGAGGCCCAATTAACAGGAAAGTGACTTTTTTCCATCAGTAATGTTCATACACCAAATTTTTCACGAGACATTTCTCACATAAGAAGAAAAAGAAGGGAGAAGCTTGTTTTGACACCTTCATTTTCTTTATCATTTTTCAGTTCCTATTGTACAGTAGTACAAATCTACCACCTCACCAACAGCAGCTGTTTACTACTACCAACCAATTTATGGAACGCAGTGCAAAGTAATGCTGCGTCCCAACATCAGTATGATCTTCAAAAGGCTTCTTCCACGTGGGTTCCAAAGTTTTCCCATTTCCACCAAGACCGAGTTCAGGAATCTCGTCTCGCAGAAGCATAGGGAAAACTTCTTGGATCCACCAGGCAGTGCATGATCAGAAAATGCAGTTTAAGCTCCAAGGATAGGATAAGTTAAACGAGATAAGGCATCATTCCATTCAATTACTATAAAAACAAGGAACAGCGTCACCATTTAAGTATAGATGAACAAAAATGGGTAGCTCAAAAAATCATTCAACAGCGGTCACTGAAGCATCAAACGCAGTAGCAAAGAACGCAACAGTCCATGGTAATGGTAGAGGGAAAAGAAAAGGAATCATGTGTGGTTTGGGACATCTTCCATGAGTAGTTAACAATTTTATACACTAACAATTTTGGGTAATCAGACCACAGAGGGAGGGGAGTAGAGAGAGAGAGAGAGAGACTTCTATCTTATTCACAATGGTGGACCCTTCTCTAGTTAAAGCAGCTCCCGGCTTACTCCATTTGTGTCTTGAATTGTTACCAAATGGGTCCTTTACCTTGGCACCTGCATCACTCCAGTATGCATGTGAACTTTTGATCTCTTGAAGGTTGTAAAAAGAGCAAAAGCAGCTCTCTTTGTTAGAAAAAGAAAAAGATATCTGAGTGATTCCCTTAGACACTTTTGATGACAAATCAGGATCTACTTTGGCATTTTTATGGGTTATCCTTTGTAGACTCAATCTCTGCGCTCCCAGAACGACTGTGCCTGTTCCTTCTCTCCTGCAAAATGTAAGGCCAAACTAAAAGTTCAGGAATGACCATTTTTTTATGAAAATCACTACAGAGTTTTGAAGCTAGACTGCTATATGAAAACCTGACGGTATGGGAATTCCTCTGCTTCAAGCATTCTGACAACTTGACCCATCTGGGGTCGTTTTTCTGAATCAGGATCAACACAGCGCAAAGCAATGAGTAAGGCACGTTTTAATGCCCGTGTAGATGGCTTAACTTCCAAATTTGGATCTATAACTTCCTCGGAATGCCTATTTGCTACCATCTGCTTCAGCCACTCCACGAGATTCACCTGTATACACATAATCCCACACCAGGAGTGTTCAGCAAGATTTTAATTCAAAAATTTTCTCTCTCTAGCATGCATATAATTGTGGAGCATGCACTGATATTTACCTCATTGGCAGGCCTGCCATAATCTACAGGATCTCTTCCAGTAACTGCCTCCAGCAGGAGGACACCAAAGCTGTAGATATCACTCTTCTCATTCAACAGTCCTGTGTTTGCATATTCTGGGGCTACATATCTGAAGTCATTGGAACAATATAACAGCTTTAACAAACATTAGATTGTTTGAAGCCAATCAATCATAAAATGCAATAGAGCAAGGATGCAGGCTGCGTCACAGCCACAGTTTGTACCCAAATGTTCCCATCACTCTCGTTGTTACATGGCTCTTTCCTGAGCCCAGCAGCTTAGCTAGGCCAAAGTCAGAAACTTTCGCATTGAAATCTTCATCAATCAGGATATTGCTGGACTTTATGTCTCTATGAACAACTTTTGGCTCTATAGCTTCATGTAAATATGCAAGTCTGCAAACAATTGGTGAAATTATGATTAAGCCATTTTATTGCAATATTCCAAGTTCATCATGCAAAAACGGAGGAAAAAACCATTGAATTATTAGCAAGGAAAGATGGAGGCAGGGTTTTGTGGCATACGCTTTAGCAGTGCCTAGTATAACCTTCATGCGTGCCTCCCAACTCAGTGAACCTCGCTGGCGCATTGCACCATGAAGCCATTGCTCTAAGTTCCCGTTGTTAACATACTCATATACCAACATTCTGTACTTCGATACAGGAAAGAATTAGCAAAGGAATAAAAATTATGATCCAAATGAAACAGGCATAAATTCAATAAGGAAAGAGTAGATAAAATAACGAGGAACGAAAAAATATAGTTCAAAACTTCAAATGAAACATGATATTAAAAACCAAATTTTGTAATTGTACTTCTTTTATGTTTAACATCATTAATTGATAACATGAATCTCATAACTTGTATACATTCCACATGAAACCAAAAATTCTACAAAAATAAGCAGAACAAAAAAAAAACACTTTACCTGTGAGTTCCTTCCACACAGTAACCCAGTAGACGCACAAGATTTTTGTGACGCACATGGCCAATAGCCTCCACCTCTACTCTAAATTCTTTCTCTGCTTGTCCCCTGTATATTTCCAGTAAAATAATCTGAATGAGAGGGGTGAAGATGAGGACGAAGATAAATATGAATTTTACTGGAATTACATGTTGTTGAGGAGTTTCTTCACAGCTACAGGGGTCCCATTGACTAACTGCCCTTTATACACAACTCCATATCCACCCTCACCAAGTACATTATCCTTTGAGAAGCGACTAGTTGCCAACTCTAAATCCCTTAATGTAAACCAGTGGCCCCAGCCAAGATGTGATACTTCAGGTAAGCCTGTCAATGGAGAAGCTGTCCTGTAACCATGTGATGAAGATGGGTTATGGACATGGCCCGAGCTTCCATCATCACCTGACTGTGAACTGCCAGCTCTCTCCAGCTGATAAACTGAACTGCACTGACTGAGATTATCGGCATCACTTGATCTGCTCCTGCCCAAATGCACTGACATCTTCTCTGAGTCTTTTGTGCTAGACTGATCATGCAAATTGAAGGCAACACCATCATGATTTCGGAAAGCTGTATTCAGATTGTGAGCAGCCACTCTGTCAACTTTTATCTCCTTGGATACACTGGGGATTTGAGAGAGTGGGAATTTATCGAGTGTTCTTTTCGATTTCTTTTGAGAGGCCAACCACATAGCCAAAATAGACAGAGCCATCGCTATGAATATCCCAACTGAGATACAGATCACGACCCATAATTTAAGACCAAAGAGAGCTGTCTTTCTTGAAAGCGATTCACTCAGGGAGGATGACATCTTTCATACTACTATAAGTAAAAAATCGGAACAGTAATTAGCATCTATTAATTAGTATAGACTAACAGAGACAGACTTAAGAGTCGCATCTCTGATCGTCTTGTAAGGGGAAAAAAAATCTCATTCTGCTAGCTAAAAGCAAAATATCCATTAAAATCATTACAATATGAAGTACCCATATTCAAGTTGTCACAAAACACAAACGACAGGGACAATCTTATGCTATGCAATAGAAACTATTTGTACGGGGTCAAATGAACAACTGAATCGCTTCTCCATAGGGCGCAGCACGGCAGATTATTGACTAATTCACTGAAGGGATGAGATACTATAGAACGATATAACACATTTAGCACATCCGTACCCTTCGTTCTGTATACGGCCTTCAACTATTTTTTTTCTTAAGTCAGAGTCGCCCAAAAGATCTTTTTTTTTCCACGATTTTAGTCTACACTAGCCAAGAAGCTTTACATTCATTATATTCAAGGCATCGCTCTGTGAAACTTTAACACATGACGAACGACTCTAATTTCAGCCATGATCTCACAGAAATATCGGACATCCCAGTTGGTAGTTGGACTGAGAACAAATTTAACATCAAACAGACAACCACATTGACACCGAAGAACCATATAACCCTAACAATCACAAGAACCAACATATTGACCACAAGTTAAGCCGAAGAACAATTCCACTTCCTTTTAGAAAACGCCACAAGAGAAAGGTAAAAATGCGAGCAAGGAAAGGAATCTCGATACCAACCATAGCAAACCTCAAAAGCTCGGACCGCAACGATCATACCTCCGCTGTTGTAGGCCACTGTAGAATGAAGCCCTTTGATCCACTCCCAATCAACACCAACCGAGAAAGAAACACTCCTTTTTCCTTTCGGTCTTTTTTTTCTTGCTCCTCTTGTCCTTGCACAGGCATTTAATCCCGAAACAGACGAGCAGCCACAAACTTTTCAGCCCATTTAAACCCTAAACCCCCAAGCAAAGATCATTGGGACCAAGGAAGTTTGTCTTTCAGGCGATGCGTGCAGAAATGCAGGCCGGAAAACCACTCAAACAACAGATGCCAAGGAGCTACAAGCTTGTTCGTCTGTCAAAATAGGCCACATTTTTGTAGGAAGAGTTAGCGCGTCAAGCGCCCCTCTGGTGTGCCACAGAGAAAGAGAGAGATAAAAAGGAGGAGAAAAAGAACTGGTAGTAAAAGGAAGGGCCAAGGCCAGAAGCCAGAAGCCAGCCCACCACCACTCAGGGTTGAACAAGTAGGCAACATCCATCGCATCGACACGACACGCTACCACTTTGCAAACGGATGAATTTCCATAACCCAAAATTACTTTTTGGCAAAAGCGGCAACATTTACCAATTATCGCAATCAGTAAATTTTTTTTAAAAAAAATCATGCTTCTGCTAAATTCTGATTTTAGAAGAGAGAATGAAGGGAATTCAACCAAGTTTATGGTATCGTGTCGATTTAGTCGTTTTCACTGGTTACCTACATTATACTTTTTACTGCAAGTGTTCCTCTTTTTTTTCTTAGTGAAAACTACCCAAAGATTAAACCACTTCAACGGATGTGACTTTGCCGGAAAAGGACGGCAACTTCAATCTCAAAATGGCAGCGCCCAGACTTGGTCCAAGTATCATTTTAGGAGTTTTTGTCAGATTTTCAGCTCCATGAATCTGATAACCATATCTTCATATTCAAACATATGATCTATTAAACTAAAGATCTTAGGTCAGAACCTAAGATCTACCGTTGAAATGCTTATTTTACTCATTTTTGGTTCACCCAAAAACAATATGAAAGCATTAATTAATATATAAATTTTGAATTTTAAAAGTAGAGAGAGAGAGAGAGAGAGTAGGTGTCATTGAAGAAAAAGAACCCAGGGAGGCCAAAAGGGCAACACTGACTTGCATGACAGATAAAGGTGAATCTGCAATTTTTTCTTTTTCCGGCGAAGCGAGGAATCGAGCATTTCGAATCCCCCGGGAGGTTTACAGCTTATGGTAATTGAAAAAATATGCAACGAATTCGCAAACACATTGAATTATGTGGTTGCCGGAAAAGAAGCGGCCTTCATTGCCGAGCTCTGCGCTGTTTTGGAAATGGTGACGGTGGTTGCAGCATTTTTTTCTGCTCATTAATTATATTTAATGTAATATTGAAAGACTTTTCGAGTTGGCATTTTTCTTTTCGACGCCAACTTAGTCGATCTACTCCTCTCGTTATAAATATGATTCCATAGAGGCGTACCTGTGAAGAATCATAAGAAGTCAGCTTCTAGAGAGAGAGAGACTTTGGCTCGAAGCAAACTTTTTTATTAAAGTTGCAGTAGTTCATTACAAGCATTTGCTTCTTTTCATAACCCAAAAGAAGAAGATGAGATCTTTTTTTGCCTTTTTGTGTTAAAACCCAGAAAAGAGAAAGATCTGAATTTGTTCTTATGTTTTTCTTTTTTCTACTGAATGTTTTATATGACAGCAAAAGAAGGGAGATAAAATAAGAACTGTCAAAGTTTTGAGTTGCATTTTCTTTGGATTGTTTTAAATCAACTATTTAAAAGGGTTTGCATCTTCATAGCGGTGGCCATCATGTTGTATTGGATGATATTATATTGGAAATCTCAAAGTACAGAATGGCAACACGAAGACTTGGTTTAGGTCTTCGTCTCAGCACTGTGCTTTCATTATATTACTGTTTTTTTAAATTGGACACATTTGACACGATATCATGAAGTGTATTGATTAGGCATTTCACATCATACAATAAATGCGTTTATACATGAAAGAACCCTATTGGAAGATAAGATTTCCACTAAGATATGAATAATGTACTTATAATTTTAGTTTATACATTAAATATTTGTTTTATGAAGGAGGAGTTACGACTGCATAACATAGCTGGTCGGACAGGTAGTATGAAAAGTCATCAATTTGATTCCCATGACAAAAGGATCGGACACAACCATATTGAAAACAGGGCTCGACACAACCATCTTAGATGTAAGAGGCTAAGCTTCGACTTTCATTTGGACGGGTTAAAGGGCCGAAAAATTACATTTAATTAAGCACATTTTTGAGTTCCCAGCTTTGTGCAATTTAAGGGTGTGAATTGGTCATACTGCAGCTGTTCAATCTTTTAGTCTTTATTTTTTAATAAAGGAGGATTAAATAACTTGAATTTCTTCCGTTTAAAGAAAAAGCTATGGCCTATTGACATTTTCAAAATGCACGCTTGCATGCGTCATATGAAAGTTCCACAAACTCAACCATATAAAATAGGTCCACCAAGCCATATTATATATATATATATATATATGTTAAAACTCTCCAACAATAGTCTATACGTGCTTTCTATAGAAAATTTTAAGTCAAAAGGCACACATATATAAATTTTAAATTGAACGAAAAGGAAAAGATCGTTATATATATATATATATATATATATAGAGTCGGCTACCTTTATTGTTAGATCGATTTTTTTATTTTGTATCATTAAAAACTATCACAAAAATGTGTATTTCATCTTATTGTTGTAAATGTGTCTTTTGCAATTTGTTTTTTGTGACACAAAATAAAAGAAATAACCATTTCCACTATAGAAGCAACCGTCGGATGGCTCTCCTTTCATATGCTCGGTACACTTGGTAAAGAGAGAGAAAGAGAAAGAGAGAGAGGATAACTTGATAATTTGATTCTCGCCCTCATATTAACATGATATGTATTCTTTAATCCAGTCGAAAAAATACAGTTATATATATTATATATACATAGGTAGCGGGATAAGTTGATATGTATTCTTTAATGGCAACCATCCAGTTGGGTTCGTTTCCCTCGGCGACTTTTCCTTTTCCGGAAACGCTAGGGAATATGCCATCACGTCCTGAGCACTAACCTTTCTGTTAGGTTCATGCAATATATAATCATATATAAATTATTCATCATTAGGATATATCATTTATTAAGATACTTTTTGTATTATTCCAACAAGAAATTTCATAAACTAATGCACTAAATCAGAGTGATAAAACTGCAGAAGAAAGAAGAGATGGTGTTTTTTTTTTACAAAAAAAAAAGTTTGATCTTATTCGGACTGCCAGTTGGTCCAGCCAAACAAGCCAAGATTCGAATCTAAATCAGATCCAAACAGTAGAAGACTTGACAAAACTCTCATTCTGCTTCCTACCCACTTGCAATTTAATCAAGAAAAAGTTACCCCTCCATTTAATTCTGACTCCAAAAAAAAAAAAAAAAATTGTGGGCAGATCAGATCAGGATTAATCTTATTTTCTTTACGGGTCCGATCTAAACCTATTTGAAGCGGGTCGGGTACCAAGTATTGAATTTCCGATTAAGCCGGATTTAAGATCCAAGGATCCGACCCGAAGCCCACCTTAAATTCATGGCTCTAGCAAGCTACTGACTGAGAACCACATCCCTGTCCATGCATCTTTAGGTCCCAAGAGCTCAAGTCATGTCAGAATCCATGCAAGCAAACGCCTCCTTAAAGAATGAACAGGGAACTGAACATGGAGCGGTTCTGTTCCATAAATATGAAGACATATGCGAACCCACCACTAGCATGTTCATCACTGTAAGAAGGAAAGAAATCATGCTACCATGATACGAATGTGGGCAATTCTATGTGTCCCACAGGCTCTCAGCCAGAGGACAAGAGAACCCGAAAACGAAGAAGACACAGAGATGCTGAACAGTCATGTGCTGTTACTTGTTACTGCTTCCTTCGAGGGAATTGCTTGGTAGATGTCACTGTAAGATGGCGATTTTGGTGCGCAAGGAGATAAATGCTCATTAATGGCGGTTCCAAGCTGAGTCATGCTGTTTCCTTTTAATGTACACTGGATGGTCTGGAATCTGATTAGGTGCCGACTGCAGTTTGGGACCCCAAGTCTTGATGTTAATTGATTTCAATGTTGTCTTAAGCAAATCTAGCAATAAGATCGAGTTTCGGATCGTGTTTAATCGACGCAAAAATGTGGTTTATTAGATCCACATACTGGATTATGGTGATTCAAAGGTTGATTCTTACTAAAATCATTCGTGTAGATCACATCTATGCTTCATCATCTTTTCTTCTTATTTTTCTATCAACTTTCAATCTAAGAAAGATCAAGGAGTGGGATATAGTTTCTTATATATATATATGTATGTATATAAACTTAGGTTAGCAAACTTTAAAAACAAATCATGCCCATTGACGGCCTTATCTTTATCTGGTTTTAATAGTAAAGGGAGTCCAGATCCAAAATATAATTGGATCTAATTTATTTTTCTTGCAGGGAGTAGGTGTGGAGTCCGTTGACGTCCATGCCTTTCTTACCGGCCCACATTATGCCGACGTTCTCACTTTTCACCAACCAGCCTTTTGAGTTCGAATTTTTTAGTGCCTCTTAGAATTAGAAATTGAATCGAATGGGCCATGCAAATTTAATTGAATTGGCCAAAAGTATTATTATACACATTATGCAAGTATACAAACAATTAAACAACTTCATAGATATTGTAAACAAATAGTAAAGGAGTTGCATATTTTCAAAGACATTGTTTCAGTGATCTTCAAAAAGAAACAGCTCTTCAAAGTCAAGTGGATTTTATGAATGTAGGAACAGGAAAAGAAACATGTGGTCTAAAAATTAAACTATGAGCCTCGTTAAAACATTCTTTAGCATTGGATCTGGGTGTACTCATAGTTAAATTTTTTTCTTTTTTTGAGAAGTCAATTGGAGCCAGATAGATAGACTTCAACCAGACTCACACAGTATATCAAACTCCGAGTTGCATGTTCGACCTAACACATGATGGGGACCCGGCCTCCTGCATGTCAGGAGCTCTCCAGAGCCGGGGACTCGTGGCATGCAAGGGGCACCAAACATGTGTTAGGCCGAACATACAAAGTGCACCACTCTTGACCTCCTTCAACTTGAAAGCCTTTAAGTTCATCGGCGGTGATCTCCTAACAGAGACGGCCGAGCTCTCTCCTTACGAGCTTAGTTGTGACTTTCTAGACCCTGCCAAACACAGAACATGTGTACCAAGTTCAAATATTAATTAACTTGAATCCATAAATACCTTATTAATTAAGGCTGACTAAGTCGCCATTAGAAAAAGAAAAATATGAAGAAAGAAGAACTTTAATATTCAATATGGCAAACAGCAAATACGTGCTGGTTTCACATGCAAGAGTCCGTTAGGTTTTAGTTCCAACAACCGGCTGCTAGATTAAGTTGCAAGCTCACAGTTACAGAAAGAAAACGTGCAAAGAGTGGAAGCCAATACTGCAGGTAGAATATCTTAAGAATTTTGACCAATTTATGCTTTTGTAGAGCACGCCTACCAAACATTTTTTTTAAGAAGTCTTCGTCATTTTATTTTGTGCAAGTCTGGATGGCTGATGAAGAAATAGAGTTCAAACGGGTTGTTAGATGGCAGTGTCATTTTCATGGTGGGCGGGACCTTTCAAAGAAGGTGGACGAAGTGCTCCTTTTCCCGGGTTCGGGGCTGTTTTGACCTGCACAAGAGACGGTGTAGCAGAACTAAGAATTTTGGTCGAAGGACACTAATTAAAAGCACCTTCCGACCTTAATGGCCCGTTTGATTGCAATGAAGAATTTAACGTGGTAAATTTACCACGGTAAATTTTTCTAGAAAAAAATACATGATGAAATTTAACCCTCTTCCTATTTGAGGCCCTGTTTGATTGCAATGAAGTTTTTTGCAGGGTAAAGTTAACTGTGTTTGATGCACAGGGTAAAATGAATGAAGGAGAGACGTTTTGGCTGACCGTTGGATGATGACTTTTAATGGAGCACTTCGTCACCAAAATTCCGGCCAGCCAACAATGATTTGACGTTCACCCCCAAATCCATGCCGGCGTTCTCCACCACGGCCATGGCTGCAAGAGATCAACGACCTCCTTTATTCCAGGGCGAATTTAAAATTCACTCTGACAGACAATTAATAATCAAGGAAACAATCACGCAGATTATCTTCTTCTCATCCTTCTCCCTCTGCTTCTCCATTTTCCCTTTGCTTCTCCCTTTTCCCCTCTTCTTCTCGTCCTTCTTCCTCTTCTTCTTCTCGTCTTTCTTCTACCCCTTCTTCTTCTTCTTCTTCTTCTTCTTCTTCTTCTCGTCCTTCTTCTCCATCGAGCAGGTGAACTTTCACCCGCTCGCTTTAACGAGAAACGGGTGAATGCGAGCAACTGCCTATATGTGGCTCCACCACTGCTAGGAGAATGATGCCGATGCCACTCAAACCAGCAACCGGCCGGCTGTCCATCAGAGATGGGCCGGAGCCGGTGAGTCGAACCCCTTGAGGCTTGTGCCATTCTCATGAATGGTCACTTTTTGTGTAGTTCTTTAAATCTGGATGCGCTTGTTGAGGCTTCGAGGAGAGTTGAGTTGGGGTTGTTTCGTAGCTCCACATATTCAACAGAGGGTGTTATCTTCTGACTTCATGAAAAAATGATTTCATAGATGAACAGAAAAAATATATTTTAAGATAGAGTTCTAATGGTGCACCAAACATGAATTTGTCAAAATCCAATTCCAAGGTGCCACTTTTTTGGATTAGGTGTATCAAGTGTCCAATTTTCAGGGTTGATCAAACTTCAGATTTTTAAAACCATAGTTTTTAGATCCTGAAAGGGGCAAAATTGATGGTTTAGAAAGAGAGAGAGAGAAAGAGAGAGAGCCGATAAAATGAGAATGTATATTAAAATTTGGGAACAAGAAGTCTTCTACATACAAAAATTGAGGACAAGAAATTCCTAACTATAGTAACAAACCGTAAAATAGAAGCAAAAGAGAAAATATACAATACAATTCACAAAAAATGAAATAAAAGGGGTGGGAAGAGAGTGGAAGGACAGAACAACACCATCACCCAGCCGTGGGAGAGAGAGAGAGAGAGAGAGAGAGAGAGAGATTGGAGAATCTGAAATCAGGGTTTGAATTTAAGAACCCTTGACAATCAAAAGCAGCATAATATTTTAGGTGTACAATAACAATGGGCGTTCGGATGACACTCTAAAACCAGACTTTTGAAGTGTTTGAATGCCATCAAAACTGGATTTAAGGAAAACCCAGATTTGAAAAAGCTTGGTTTTATGAAAAGGAGTGAAAAACCTAACTCTCCTCAGATCATTCATAAAAACACCAGGTTTTGAATGCCATAAAAAAAAAATGAACCAAGTTTTCCAAACTTATTAAAAAACTTGATCTCTAAGTTTAAGCGGGGAACTTGAAACCCCTCTAGCGCAGCGTTGAGTCAAGTTTCAAGAATTTTGCTCTTTAAAAAGAAGATTTCATCCGATTCAGATTGGATCTACGCTCTGCCAACGCCAACTTGTTTGAATCTCCTTAACTAAGTTCTGATTCAAATTAAAATGCAGTTTTCTAGAACCCGATGTTCAGATTTTTGGTGTTAATCGGATCTTATTTCGTCGACTTCATCGTGTCCGACCAGTCAGATTTGGGTCGGCAACCGGATAAGATCCAGATGTTCCTGATTAACTCAGGGGGCCACTCGCGGGCGAGTTCTCCACGATCGACGCAGCCGCCCGACTTCTCTTCCTCCTCATTGCAGAGGCTAGTGACTGCCGTCTTCCTTGGTACTCTCTCTCTCTCTTCTTCTCCTCCTGCTTCTTTCTCTGTTTCTGTTTATCGTTGTTGGGGAGTGGCTTTATTTTCTTTCTGGGAGGTGGTCTGGGATTCCTTTTTCCGTTTCTTCTTCTCTTGACGAGCACAACCCATGTGGGAATCGAACCTGAGAACTCTCCGGTTCTCATACTGTGATCTAACTATTTTACCTTTTTCTTAACTATTCATGTGGTGAAAGAATATGTACTACGTTAAGGCTGCTTCCCTTTAGGGCTAGATCCACCCTTGCATCTTTGTCTTTGCGAAACACATCCCTATCATTTCCGTCCGTAGTTCTGGGGCCTTTTTGTTACTTGGCACCGTGTATTTGCTAATGCTGGCTTTTGAATTAGATACATTATTGCCCGTTTGGTTTTTGGTGGAATGAATACGTCTGGGTTGATTCTCCGTTAAGATTATATAAAAATTGTTCATTACAAAAGAAAAAAGAATAGCATGATTCAGTTTTCTTGATAGATTGAGTTTTCGTCTCTGGTTTCCATCATAGATACAATTGGTGGGTGTTTCATGAGCTTTATCCCCTTCTCTGATTCTCCGTTCAAGACTGTATAAAATGCTTCAGTGTTTCAAAAGACCGAAAGCTATGAGTCGCATTGTACCGGTGCTTTTTGGGTTCTTCAAGAGTTAACTAGGAAAAAATTTCGGATTTCTATATGTTTTCTTTCTTCCTGAAAAACATATCGTACTCTTATAGTTCCTTGATGGCAAGGCAATTGATGTCATAAGAAAGGAAGCTGCTAGGGGAAAGAGTAGAGACATTGTCGAGTTTACAAGATACTGAGGCAGAATATGGAATCTTCAGTTGGAACTGGAGCTGCAACACTTAATTCTTCAGTTGCTCCGTCTTCGTCTGCACCAACACTGTGAGTTTCTCTCTTTGTGCTTGGGGAAATGGACTGTGCTGTTATCTTTCATTTTCTTTTTTCGCTGGACATCTGGTGCATATTCTTTCTAGAGAGCCTTCTTTACAAGGTCCAGTCATTCTCTTCGTCTAACTGAGGGTCCTGTGATCCTTGTTTTTAATTTCTAAAACCGGATATTATGAATTTCAGTCAATGAAACCAACATCCTTCTCATGATTGCCTTGGAAGTTAATGTGTTGCGAACTAATTCCTAGTTCTTTTTTCCTACGTCTCTGTCTCTTAGAAACTAATTGGTTGTTCCTTTTCTTTGTTTTTCTCCCTCCTAGAAACTAATTAATAGTTCTCTCTCTCGCTCTCTCTTCTCTCTCTCTCTCTCTCTCTGTCTTTGTGTGTGTGTGTGTGTGTGTGTGTGAGAGAGAGAGAGAGAGAGAGAGAGAGAGAGGGCGAACCTAAAATGTGATTCATTTTTAAAACCAACACTTTGATCAAGAAGTAGCAAGAAGCGGACCTTTCTCTGGAGATTTTGGCTACTTGCTATATGATGGGAGGTTTGGGCTGCTGGAAAGGACTTTCTCTACTGTGAGAAGCTGCTTAATTGTTGACATCTTGGCAAAAGAACTCCTTTCAGATGTTAGCTCCATTTCATTTCAAAATTTCATTGTAGGAGAGTAGACAAGGAATTAAGAATATCTGGCCCTGTCACATCTACCTCCCCCTTGAATTTTCTGTTTATTCTTTTAAGCTGATTTTGTTTGTCTCAGTTTCAAAAATCATTGGGCTGTGCTACTTCCGTCATGCTATGTGATCGGTAACTACTCTCTCTCTCTCTCTCTGAGACTAGTTCCTGGTTCTTTTTTCTGTCTTCCCTTCAGAGAGAGAGAGAGAGAGAGAGAGAGAGAGAGAGAGAGAGCTTGGTCCAGGATTGTTTATAGCGTGTGTTACCATGTACTAGTTTTACAAAACTTTGATACCCCACCATAGATATTCTGGTTTTCTGGACTCAATTTGTAATGCCTACGATTGCAAGATAATGTTACTTTCTTATTTTAACACAATTTTGTTAATGCTATAACTTTGAAGTTTGAACTACATTAATACAAATCTGAATTATCACTTTGAACTATATTAACACAGATCTGAGCGTTCATGGACTTGCATTGATCTTGTTTCTTCATCTCCATCAAGGTACGCACATTTTCTTGCATGCATATTTTTTACTTCTTAAATGTTAAAGCTATTGTGTTTTATGTTCCCCAAAAGTTCTACGTTTTTTTATTGATTGCAGTTCTTTGTTGATTTTATTTTTCAGTAACCATTCGTAAATTAGAATTGCAGTTGTTCCATATAGTAAAAAACTTGAACAGATGCTTCTATTTCCTTTTCACATGGTCTTTGTTGGAATTCTTCCTTTTCTTGTGTTTTTTCTGCCCACTTTCTGTACCATTCATGACTTCCAAAAATTGTGTGACGTGGTCTCTTTTGCTAATGCCTTAATCTGAACTGTTAGTGGCCAACCTCAAGTCAGAAGCTTGGGTTCTACTCAAGATAATCCTAAGGTGGAACAGGGGACACCATTGCAAAGCATAAGTTCGCATCAGCAACGAAATAAACTTCCTCAACAAGAACGGAATTATGCTGTGCCACAATCTGGCCATGCAAAAACCATTCCAACATACCTGGATGAATTTAAGAATGGGTTTCCAATGGATGGCTTGTCATCTGTTTCAGTCAGATGGTGGGGAAATGTGGAGAGTGATGATAAAGATGCACTTTTGGAGAAAGAAAGTGTGGAGAATGAACCACCAAAGGATTCAGCAGCCAAGACTGGAGAGACAGACTGTGGAGATGATAAAAATACACTTTCAGAGAAAGAAAGGGTGAACAACGAGCCATCAAAGAGTTCAATAGCCAAGACTGGAGAAGCAAACCATGAAGATGACCAAGCCTCAACACCTGTTGTGGGGGCTCCATGTGTGACAGCTCCCTGTAACACGGAGAACCTTGAAGCGCAATTAGAAGGTGCATCTTTGCTTTCTGCAATACGTAAAAAAAATGCAGAGGATGGGATTCATGTTCTTAAACTTGGTATATCGAGAGGATATGGTACATCCAGGTTAAGCAAGCGAGAGAAATTATTTCTCTCAGAAATTTTCAGATCTTCATTGCCAGCTCAATGGAGATACAGCATGTTTTAAGCCATGATTTCAAGAAGATATAGTCCACACCGCATCAGTAAGGAGGCCAGCGATGAAGTAAAAAGAAAATCAAGTTAATGAGGACCAGGGTCCTGCTGGGCATCCTCTTGAGGGGAAATATGACAACAGTGGAATTGGGACCTTAGTGAATCTGCTTATAAGGGTCACACACACACACACACACACACAGGGAGAGAGAGAGAGAGAGAGAGAACATTGTCTATGACTATATGTGGAACATTGCTGAATGTTATCTCTATTACATAAGGGCAAATTTCTTGATTTTGGAGGGGGCTGATATTTCAGGTGATCGCATATATGAGAAAATGATTATCATCATTTGTACCTGCATTTCAGAAAAATGACTTCCGTTGCAGGTGGAGTGGTGGTAGGGAAGGAACAATAGTGAAGGCCTTCAATCCGAAGATCTTGGATCAATTCCTTAACCTGCCAGTTTGCACCTTCATTCTTTCCCTAATATTGTCTTTAGGTATAACGGTTGGTGGTTACCTGGTAGTGTACCTTCTGGGGAGCAGATCCATTTGTGGTCTGTCTTTTGGATGGTTCCTCGTCGTCAAAACACAAGGAAAAAGAAAAGCTAAAAATTTTCAAAGTGGTTGCAGCCTGCCCGAAGGGAGGTCTTCCACGAACTGTTTGTGAAACTGAAGACGTCTAAAAGAAGCTAAGTTGTTGGACGGAGTGACGCATGGGGTGGTTACAAAGGAAAAATCTGGTGCACCACATGAAAATTTGCTGTCAGCCATGATGCAAATTTGAAATGCCTCTCGATAGATTTGCCCTAGAAGTAGCAACCTTATGGATTGATCTTTGGTTTAACCAGCCACCATGATTGATATAATGGGTTTAAAGCATGACTTGTTATTGTGGCAAGCTGGGCCAAACACAGTATTTTCAAGCAGTTGAATCATGAGCCAAGCTTGAGCCAGCTCATATGTTCATGTGAAATGCTTTTCCTTTTCAAAGGTTGGTGGGAAAATTTAAGGTCGAGCTCAAACCTGCTTAAAGTAGAATTGGCTTGTTGTATTTTGTTACAACTACATTTACCGTGTGAATGACGCCAAAACCATGTTAGAGACTTGGTTTCACCTTCAACTCTCGTCTGGAACTAGTTTGGATCATGTGAAAACCATGTAGAGAAACTAGTTTTTATGTCAAAACCAAGTTTCTAACGGGGTTTTTCAATCAGACGGTTGGTCAGTAAATGACATTACTTGTTCAAGGTTTATCGTTTTTGAAAGAGAAACATGTAACAAATACTAGGTAATAGACATACAGATTGAGCCCGGCACGGCACCGCTCCCACGTAAACCAGCAAGACGAAGCGGACGGAAGCACTGGCGTCTGGGAGACTCTGCTGTTGCATCAGAGATGTGGTGGAGGTTTGCTGTAAGCAATACATTGTTTATGATGTCATGATGTTTATGATGTCATGATTGGTAAACGACAGTGTAGGCCGTATATCCATCATCCGTATTTTACGGTTAGTTCCCAGCTTGTCCAAAAAGGACTATGGTGGATTGATATGCACATTCAAACTTCCCCCGGCTCTTGGGGTCCGAGGTTGGGCTCGGAATGCTGTACACCCATCGCCTAAAGTGTCATGTATTCATGATCTACAGTTCAAATAAGTAGCTGCCATCAAAATTGAACTGATGACCAGACTTACAACCCATCCCTCCATGCTATGTTCCTCAGGATTTTTTCCGCTCCAGAAAAGGACATATTTCATAAGAAAAAGCAGGCTACTCTTCCTATTGTTTTGGTTAGACTCCACGCACTGGGAAGCTGTTTCTTGATCAGGAAATCTGTTCAGAAAATTGCTTTCCCATGGACAGCTTCACGTCACGTCCCTCTCCCCAGAGAGAGTTCAGTTGCTTCTTCTCGAGCAGGAATTTGCTTCGCTTGTCGTTATAATAAAAGGAGCCTCTTTCTTAGTTAGAACTGCTGCCTTGAAACAAAGGTGGCAGGTCACGATACATGCACATTCGCTTGGAAAATAGAACGTCGAGCGGTATTTTCACAGAATACTGGCTCAATGAATGCCTGAAAATGTATGAAGGAGCTGTAAGCTGAAAAATCCGCTGCAGAAGCGTTATAGGATTTTCAGTCCAGCCCCCAGGTCCAATTGAAGATTAAGAAATCTGGAGAAGTTGTCTAAGTTTTTCTTTGTCGCCTTCGATTCAGCATTGGATGACCCGGGCGTCATGTTCGTCCTAGATAACTTGTCTATTCAATCAATCATGCTCAGAGAAAGAGAGTGAGAGAGAGCCGTTCTTAACAGATGGAGTCATGGAAACTCAAAGAAGTATAGTGGATCATGCAGTTCAGATCTCATGGGTCTCATTCCTTGTGCAAGTCAAAACTACAAGCGCCGGAATTTGGGGTTGAAGATGTAAAACAGTTAAGAGGTTTCACAATTACTCTCAAGAGGGTTCAGATCCAAGTCTCTCTTGATTTTTTTTGTTTTATGAAAAATCAAATCATAAACAATGTCTTGCTCTTCATGAATCTTACATATGCTGAATGTAGCGAATCGAATCGATGCCATACACACCATTATGTTGGAGCGGCAGTGATAAAGCCAGGAACTTTTGGCTAAAGGGCGCTAGTGACAGTTTGAGGCAAGAGTAGCAGATTCTCTTGGTTGTGCGTCGCCAAAAGCATGGTCGGGGAACTCAGGATAGATTCACAATCACACCAAAACTGCAGGGCTGTTTGGTATTAGGAATATCATGTGAGTGTTATATGAATTTACTTCAACATTAGTGATGCATTCATGGGATACTTGTTCGAGTGTTTCATGAATTTACTTCAATTTTGAAGTCGATTCATGAAATAGTTATACCTTGGTCCTCTCAAGGCACTGACCAGAGTCTACCGGACGCACCTCATATGGCTGGACCTAAGGTCCATTCTCATGTTTAGCTTAGAACCTACAGTCTTGAGAGGGCAGTTGCCCACCTACTGGCGCAAGAGCATGAAATTGACAAAAACATGATTTAAGTTTGAAACCTTTTCAATTAACTGGCGGTTAAATGAGAGAATTGTAGATTGAAGTTCAGTGAAGTTTAGTTTAGGACCCTAGGTTTTCTTAAAGATCATTTGCGTCTGGATATATTTACTCCACAAGCAACTTTGGCACGTATGTAACCGAGGAGGAGCATATCTGATGATAGACCTCAGCATCCACGTCTAAGAATATTTGGATGACGATATTGTCTGGTTCATGACACGATCGGTTTTGGGACAACTGTAGTCCAATTCCTTATCACTTTTTCTTTTAATATGATGAAAGCAGGAGCAAGATTTGCCCCTTATGAAATGTCAAAAGTCTCTGATTCCTTTCTTAATAACATTTTTATCTTGTTCTAGAAATATATTCCTTTGTGGGTGCAGAAGATATCAACATATTTTATGAATTGGCAAGCCGCGCTCAGGTAAACCCTCACCGGGTGATCACAAAAGAAGCGTTTTCCGGGTACCAAACTCTTAAATTCAATTCAACTTAATGATTAAATATAGAACCTTCCACAAGCAGATGCAATTCTTGTTGGCAGATAGAAAGCTAAACTAAAGAATTAGTTTATTCATGCATATACTACTATCAGACAAACTTTAGCCATAAACTCACCAAGTATTTGTTTGAGATTTTGATGAGTAATGACAACCTGCTCTTATAAAACTTTCATGCTTCCTGCCGTATACATGAAATTATGATAAACAAAAAAAAAAAAATCTAAGATAAACAACCTTTTTTATCCACTTGATCCTTTTTGGTAGAATAGAATATACAGAACTCTAGAACTGAAGGCTCGAGCACTCGCTGCCGGTCTCAATGTATTTCTTTTCTTACATATCTGCAATTAGTGAGAAACACAATAATGAATTCTGGCTTTATTGGTACTTAATATGGCGCATGACATTTCATTTTCAAAGGCACCAAGCGGGGGTGGACTCCTATAATGGCCACAAATAAAGAAAAGTAAGAGACAGATGCCACAAGCACCAAGAGGAAATGGTAGCCTTGAATGTTTCAGTTACTCCCAAATGCTGCACATGGACATTCTATTATGCGTCATTGATGGTCCTGCATGGGAACATTTCTTAAGACAAACAGTGGAGGAGGAAGGTGGGCAACATTTCTTAAGACAAACAGTGGAGGAGGAAGATGGGCAGTTGCCCACACAGCCCCGCATGTGTGTTTCTAATATAAGATCTGCGGACTACTTTTTTGTGGTCCAAAGTGCATCCTTTTGAACTTCATACAATGACAGATAATTGTTATTGCTCGGTTTGTGTGCCGAAGCGACGACTTGTGACCATTGTGGAAGTTGACAGATGTTGTGATTCTGGAAGCCATTGCAGACGCCATGGCCGCAAGCGCAGGAAGCTAACCGGAGGGCTCACCCCAAGCCTCTGGTTTGGCGATTGCGGGTTGAATTAGAACACGGGAAGAGAGAGGGGCTAGCCATCCTCTTTTTTCAAAAGCTTTCTGTAGTCACCAAGGACTTTTGCCAACTACAATCACAACACGACTATACCGGTGATTATTTTATTCTTTGTTCTTGGAAAAAAGTTGGAGGCCCGTGGCGCCGCCGCCATCTAATGTCTAGAGGAAGATGATGCTCATGCCATTCGAACCAGTGAGCAACTGTCTACCAATCACTAGCTTGAGCCGAATAATCCCCACGGAGAGATGTAGTATAAATGTCGACTAGGGAATTCCTATGACATACTGTGATCAACTTGTTCTTTTCTGATTACCTTTTTCAAGTTCTATAGTTAATTCTATCTTAAGGTCAACAGCTCGATCATAAATTCTAATCTCTCTTTCTCGATGTGTCTATATATATACTGTGATCTACTTGTTTTTTTCTAATTACCTTTTTCAAGCTCTATAGTTAATTCATCATTCTATCTTAGGGTCAACAGCTCGATCATAAATTCTAATATCTCTTTCTCGATGTGTCTATATATATATATATATATATATATATATATATATATATATATATATATATATATATATATATATATATATATATATATATATATATATATATATATATATATACTCACATCCATCATATGTGGGATACTTGTCCTAGAGTTAATTGAAAGAATAATTTAGGTCAACTTCCTCATTAAGGCCCACTGTAACTGCGCCCGTCCTCATTGTTGGTTATAAAATTGATTTTATGCTCCTCCAAATAAAAACATATATTGTCATCAAAACTTCTCTCAACTACAAGGTTTTATACATCGTTATAAAAGGAACAATGATGTACACAACTTTTTTCCTAGCAAGCTCCAATCGGTTGAGCAGGAGGAATGTCTCATCACCAGGGTGAGCCGAAACCTCCTTCTTCTTGTTATATTCAAGGTTAGAGTTACATGTGCATATATGATATGCATGTCAGCTAGTACATGGGTTTATATATATTTGTTAGGACTTCGGTTGATGGCTACGCTACTCGAACTAGTGACCAGCGTGCCAAGCTACATGGATCAGCATATGGCAAACTACAACACATTTGTTTAGAGACCCAAAACCTTATAAAAACCAATGCAATTTGGATTAGATTTTATTTCATTAAATAAGGGGAGTTGATATATGGGCCCACATTTCAAGTCATGTTATTGGAGTGGGTCCGCATTCACGTGGGCAATGTACAAAGTGGGGGCATCAAATTAAACACATCGGTTCGAGTCGTACCCTTTGATGGTGGTATGGTAGAAGGGGTACGGACGGCCCATAAGAATAACAACGGACCAAAAGCATGCATTCCTCAATAACACACACATACTGACAACGACTAGAGAGAGAGAGAGAGAGAGAGAGAGAGAGAGAGAGAGAGAGAGAGAGAGAGAGAGAGCTGATAAAATCAGAATTTATATTAAAATTTAAAAACAAAAAGTCTTCCAAACAATAACAACTGCAAAACATAAGCAAAAACAAAATATACCACATGATATTAAAACAAAATAAGAGGGGTGGAGAGAAAGAGGGGAGACGGAGCGGTACAATCACCCAGTTGTAGACGAAGGATGACGTCGTAGCCGAATGACAAAACGAACATCCCCCCTGCACAATACGAGTCACTGATTCCGACGAAGAGAAGGTGCCCCTGAAGAACCTGATGTTGCGCTCTTCTCAAATGCGTCATCAAACTGAAATGAGCCACAACCTCCAGACACGACCCCAGGAAACCGCCAGACGAGAAGAAGGACAAAAGAGAGAAAAAAAAACGAATGAAGAGTGGATCTGAAAGGTTACTAACAAGGAAAGGTCAAGAAGAAACAAGAACACTAAAAAAAAAAGGGCAAGAGGTAAAAAGTTGGACCCGAAATTCAACCGCGACGAAAAAGAGAACTTAATGATGTTTTATTATTCCAAACAGCATAACATAGTGGAGAAAAAGTTGCGTAGACGGCACATTCTTATTTCGATTCCCCTAAGTGCTACATTTCTACCCTGTTAAGGGTGAGGTGTACTTCGTCTACACAAGACAGCCCATTACCCACTTAAGCCCCAAGACACTGCCCAAGACCCTTAAGGTAGGTTTTTTTGCTCAAAAAATTACTGTCCCTTTCGTTTTTTCTTGTTCTTAACGTTTATAGTGACATTGTTTCCCAAGGAATTTGGAGATTTTTGTTCTATTAGCCCAAATTCACCCAATAAATGAAACCAAATTATTGATAGTTTCAATCAGTTTCGTGATAATTTTAAGCTAATTGCCATCATAAGTCATTGTTGATTACAACAGTTCATTAGAGAGCCCCCATTTGCGATGTTTATCGTCAAGGATGAAAGCATTGGGTCCATGAACATTTAGATTTTGTTGTCGATCGACAATTAGACCCTCCGTATCTGCATCTATATTAAGACATCTCTATATGTAGAGATTGCAAGGTTCATGAATGCAAAAGATTGTTGAAAGTTGAAGCAATGCAAGTGAAAGATCCAAACTGGAGCTCATGACCCTCTTGAACTGATGGAAGACAATGCAGATCCGAAACAAGATCTCGGATATGGGTTTGTCTGATTCATTTAGTCCATTTGATTTTTTCGGATTTATAACTAAGGTCTATGACTACTTGAGAATCTAAATAGACTTACGGTACATCCTTCAACTTGAAAGTCATGTACATATATTGTTGTTTGTAGTCCAGAAAAATAGCACCCCATGAACATCAAATCAAAGATGCATCGTTTGCATGCTCCTCAGGCTGCCCGCCACGCTACTTTCCACTGGGCACTTGTATTTCTAATTAAATCAGCAATTTATTATTATAAAAGAATATTATAAATTAGGCAACTCAAAATTTGAATTCGCCTAACTAAAATGGATGAGAAATATGTACTTAATAATAACACATAATTGGTTATTGTTCTCTTTGGTTATGCGTGAGCTTGACAACTTGCTTTGGGCATGTATGGCATGTCATTTTTGAAGGATTCACATCATGGGCCATTACCATACATAAAACAGAAAGCTTTGTCCCTGGCGATGATATGAAAACGAAGATGAGTTCAAAGATACAAAACGACAGTGATGATGATGGTGGAGATGTGAATGGTCTTAATGATGATGATGATGATAGATGGTAATGATGTTATCATGACCATCAAGGACAACAAAAGAAAAAGAGAGAGAAAGAAAGGAAAAAATATAAAATAATGTAGAAAAAAAAATTGGGATCTTATTAGAATGATTGATTATTATCATATAATATAAGAATCAAACTGACAATCTTAAGATGAATCCTTCTCGATCTATTGTGAACACAGGCACATATAAGACAGAAGAAATCTAAGATACTTTGGAAGTTTTCTTCTTGTCTGCTCTCTCTTCACATAAGTTTTGGCCAGGGAAAAAGACAAAAGTATGTGTTTGGGTGAGTCCCTTAAATGCCATCGTAGAAGCAAAATATTGTTTTGCTTCCAAAACGCCGTTTAAGACGTGTTTGGGTGACGATCAAAACCGTGTTTTGTAAGAAAACACATCCACAAAGATGCACTCAAAAGCGCAAAAACAAAAGTTTCTAAAACTGGTTAAAAAACCAATTTGCCACAAAACTTGGTTTTTGCAAAATTACGTTTTCGAAGGTGTCATCCAAACACGACTAAAAGGGTTTTGGAACTGGGTTTTTCCTTTGTTCTTTCAGAACGATGTGAACTTTTTAAGTTGCATATTATCAAAATAGGATTAAGAAAAATCATGTTTCCTGGTGCAGATCAAATCTCATATCCCGAAAAGGAACAGATCATGCATTTTAATACAAGGAGTATGGTACATGGTTTTAGGTTGCGGTGACTGTGACCAAGTCAAACATCTCAAATGTGAAAAAAAAAAAGAAAAGAAAGAATAAATAGCACCATAGACTCAGAACATGAGAGCAGCAAATATTTTCCTTCACCAAGAAGGTTGCGACAATCTTTCCTGCAGATTTTTCACCGTGATCAAACGTTGAAAATTATTCATTTAATGCAAGGACTAGTACTATGCATGATTAACGGAGTAAAGAATACGGAACACTACTGCTTCACAAAATTACAGAAGGCAATGATCATTGTTGTTCACAAGGATCATTGTGATTCATATTCATATTCATACTTGATAAGTCTTGGATTCTTGGCAACCGAGAATTTTCCATGGATCTTAATCGCAACCCACCCCTTGATGGGAATAAAATCTAATATCCGGGATTCGTTTTGTTGGAAGCATGATTGTTTCACTGAGAAAGAAAGGTTTTTGGATATATTTCCTTAGATTTGGTTTGAATCCATCTTTGGTCTTGCCAAACACTGCTTTAGATGTTTGTTTTAAAATAGAAATTAAGATGTGCCAAGACGGTCATTTTTCTTAAATATAAAATATAGTTAGGTGCGGCGCACTCGGTTTGTTCATCATCTGAATTCGGCGTGGGAATTTTCAATGGATCAAGCAACGTTTTCAAGCTTGATGTTGATTTTCTGTCACAAAGAATTAACACAGGTGGGCACAAATGCCCGGCACGATGTGGAATTAGTGACAAACGAAGGACTTGAAGGTTCAGATTTTCAACAGTTTTTTAAGTTTCACCAAGTTCCCCAAAGATCAGACTTGGCTTAGTTTTGGATTCGGATTCAAGTTTGAGCCATTAGTAATTAGCTACCGATTTGAATGGCTGCATTATTGGTCGTTGCTCTCGATTTCTATACAAGTTTTGGAGTTCTTTCCGGTGATTCCGCGTTTTATGATTTCACCAAGGATGAAGTTTGACTAGGATAGGGAGAGAGAGAAATATATTTGGTTTGAAAGACTGTTGTTGCTTGTCTGAATGCGTGAAACTTCCAGGTTATTGCTTCTGCTCTTGAGACATCTGCATGCTTTAACTGGCGCAGAAAATGTGGATGCCTGTGAGTTGAAGCCACCCAACTCTTTTGGGGTTCATCGTCAAATACTTGAAGCCCACTGAACTACAGCAACTGAGAATTTGATCTAGTGATTAAGATCAGACTAATAATGGAGATGGAGAGAGAGAGAAAGAGAGAGAGAGAGATCTGTGACGCGAGACAGAGGGAAGTACATTCTCCGCTTGTCTGAGTAGTTTATACGGATCTTTCTGAGAGCGGTTGATTAATTTTTTGCGTGTAATATTGCAGCATGTTTAGAGAGAGAGAGAGAGAGAGAGAGGATGGGGAGGAGGCAAAAGACCAGTGGACGTGTGGGGCCGGAAAAAAGCAAGTCTCCTTTTCCTCTTCCCTCCATATTCGACTAACCTTCCTCCTCTTACTCCTCCTCTGCTGCTGACTTAATCGCCTTCCCCGGTTCTTTTCTGTTGTACCCCACCAAACTATAGAACGATTGGGAAGCATCAGGAGAGAAAAGGAAAACCAGCAGAAGAAGAACAGAAAGGAAGAAATCTGCTCATTATTGGTGGTTGCATAAGGGGTTCGGTTGCCCACTGAGTTCTCTTTTCTCCCCAAATCAACAGCCCACAGGTGCTTCCCTGCACGTCCCTTTCCGCTTTTCCTTTTAGAATCTACACCCCCCGTGATCTGGTTTTTACCGCCAGATTTTCTGCTTATTTGCTGGTTAGATTGATTATGCTGAGATTTCTTAGCCATCCCGACAAAGTCAACTTGTGCTGTTTTCTTTTCTTCTTTTTATCTCGCTCTTGTTGATTGTCGGGCTTGAATTTTGGTCCGTTCACCCCCTTTTCTTCAGGTTTCTGCCAGCAGAATTGGATTCTCGGCTTTTCGACATCAGGAAAGAGTCTGCATTGGTTCGTCTCTCTTTTTTGGCTTCTGGTTGTGTTTTGGTGCTGGGCTGGTGGATCTATTGACGAAGGCGTTCAAGGAATGGAAGTTGGTAATGTTTGTTTAAGATCATCTGTCGGTGATGTTTATTTTAGGTTTCTTTGAGGGTGCACTGGTTCAATTTCGTTCCAGGAGAGGATTTTATAGAATGGTAGTTAAAGCGTGATTGAGGGGCAGGTTCTCATTGAAATTTGGCGAGCTTTGGGTTTTTGTCGACATGGGTTGATTCTGCGCCTGCTAAGATTCTTATGGCACCAGAAATGGAAATTCAAGGCGAGCCAAGAAGAACTCCGACGCCTTCGACTCCAGAATTTATGCTGAAAGGAAAGCAGTTAATGAGTGCCGAGCGTAATCACGAATGGGATTTGAATGATTGGCAATGGAACGGGAATCTTTTCATAGCGAAGCCGTCAAACTCTGCTACTTTAATTGATGATTGCAGAATCGTTCATCCGTCTGGCACGAATGGCCCGTCGAATGAAGTTGGAAACGGGACGGCAGCGTCAGAGAAGCGCCGGAAAGTCTTGACGGACGGTGAATTCACCTTAACGGATGCTTCCCTATCGTTGAAACTCGGAGAAGTGAATGCGCATTTGTCCCCCGAGTTGGAGAACGGGAAATGTGAAGGAAGAGACTGGAAAAGGTCGAAGCCGCCATTGGCAGTATCGAATCACCCTACTTGCCAAGTTGATGGTTGTACTGCAGATCTTCGTTTGGCAAAGGATTATCATAGACGCCATAAAGTGTGTGAGATGCACGCCAAGTCTGCATCTGTGAGCCTTGGAGGTGTCATACAAAGATTCTGTCAACAGTGCAGCAGGTTGTGTCCCAAGGCTTTCTGTTCCTTTTTTCTGTTCCTTTTTTTGACAATTAAGCTTTCTGTTCCTTCTTTCAGTTCCTTTTTTTGACAATTAAGCAATTTCATGATTATTATGCTTCTTCTGTTAGTGTACCTTTGCCTTTCGGATGTAGTAATGCAATTCCAGGCTCCTGGTATCGACGTACATTTTGCATGACCCTTTTGTTTGCAAGTTTAGGGCTTTCAGCAATTTAGTCACCAGGAGATGAAAAATCTACGGTTCTTCATTTTTATTTGTTAATCTGAGCGACTCAAATAGACAAGAGCGTTGAGCAGTTAACTCACGAGTTGAATCTTTTACCGTACCTCCATAAGTTTCCCCAACTGTTTTGAGTTCGTCAGTCTCTTCCTATTCTGTTGTCAAACTTATCTGTGGTCGTAATCTTTTTTTTTTTTTTTTTCCATTGTCAGCTGTCTAATCCTTGGCCTGATTTCTGTGTTTTGTCATGTTAAAATGCCTCTTTATACTTTCGACTCCTGTAATGTATGTAACATGGAAGTGGATGATGGAGATGTTTATGTGATATTTATAGTTGCTAGTTGGCCAGTAGACTTTTGGTTGTTTGGTAGCCTAATGTCTGACGTACGGGCTTCATGCTTCCTTCTTTATCAGCTTTTGATTTTCTCCCGTCTGTGGTTCTTCTCATTCTTAGGTCCATCTTTCTAGCGGCTGCAGACCACAAAGAAGGGTTTTCTGGAACATATATATGCTTCTGTCCCTCAGAGAGGAATGCTTATTCTAACTGGGATAGGCTAGTCATCATGGTTTTCCTTATATATATATAATATTTTGTACTGCCTTAGTGATAGATCATAGAGCTACGTGGTGGTTGATCTGCTACTATACGTCATTCATTCTTTTACTTCTTTTCCATTTAATGAAAAATTTAAAATATTATAAAATCTAGAAAGCCTATCATTCTTGAATAGAGGTCTTACTTTTGAAAAGATATCTTCAGTTCCTGCTACTATGTACTTTAACACTAAATCATTGCCTTGCAAACACATGTAGGTTTCATATGCTGCAAGAATTCGATGAAGAAAAGAGAAGCTGCAGGAGACGCCTAGCAGGTCATAATAGGCGAAGAAGGAAGATGAACATTCAGTCAGCTAATGGTGCCAACTCCTTGAATGAAGAAAATATCAGCAGATACATCTTAATTAGCATTCTAAGGACCCTCTCAGCTTTGCACAGTGAGTTTTAGGAAATTACATGTTATCTCTGTCCTCATATTTAATTTTACAGACTAGTTTTTTGTACTTTTATTCTTGCTATATGGGCATGCTAATACATCACCGTCAACAGCAACTAATAGTTGAGCATCATGGAGTCAACTTGGTAGACAGTTATGTTATGTTGCCTAAAACAAGAAGACATAAAATAAAGTTGAATTGTAGTCTTTACTATGTTTCTGTTTGCTGATCTTTGGCCTTGGTTCATTACAATTCCTTCCTTTTCATCCAACTGCTTCTTCCATTATGCTGCTGTCCTGACATAATAAATAGTTTCTGTCATAGGTTGTAACTAGATCAGTCTCAGATGCTTCCTTGTGAGGACATTTTTATCAGCACATTTTCATAAAAAGTTTCAAGTAATAAAAGTGAAAAAAAAACGGACAGCTTAAGCTAAGAAACAACCACATAAGTATATATATATATATATATATATATAGATACTTATAATATATATATACATACATCCTCACCGCACCCCACATCCATGTGGCATAGTTTTGCATTTTAATGAGCAATGTTAATGCAGCTAATCTTTTCAAATTCCTTAGGATTTGGTAATTCTCTTTTTTAAGCAAGGTATTGATGCAGCCATTCTGTAATTGTAGCAAATAAGTCCGACCAGAAAAATGATGAAGGCATCTTGTTTCAGCTTTTAAGGATGCTCACAGGACCTCTGAATGGCGCTTCACAAGTAGAGTTGTGCACACTTGTTCAGTCACTTCAATCCCCACAAAGTGCTGAAACCTCCAATTTAGTTTCTTCTCAAGGGTCTCCTGGATTTCTTCCCAGTTCGACTCCTGGATCATCCAGGGTTTTGGCTTCTGCAAATTCAGTACCTTCAACCATTGATGCTCAGGATCTTGCTATAATTAATGGTGGCCAATCAGGAAATTTTGCTATAAAAGCAGCACAGGCGTTGCGAAAAATTCATAATGAAATTGCTAAGGATAATCATGGATGTCTTCCAGTTATTCTCGATAAACAAAAAGAGCCAGATGGTTCAGCAAAAATGGAGCATAAGAACACCACATGGGGAAGGACCCATGTCAGGTTGAATGACTTTGACCTGAATGACATATATATTGAGTCCCAGGATGAAAGAGAAGAATCAGATAAGTTGTCACCAACTACTAGTTCAGAAAGATTTGATGCCATCCAGTTTGGTTCTTCTGCTGGTCCTTTGTTCTCAGCACAGAACAATGGCCAAATAAGTCCTCCACAAATAAGTGCAAATTCAGAATCAGCATCTGACAAGTCAGCATCCAGCTCCAGTGGGGAAGTTCAGGTATGGTTACAGTTTCGGAGGTTCTACTAGCACTAGTAGGTAATAGTATGCTTTCTGTGGTGATGGTTGTTAGTATCCAATGAAAAGGAATGATTGTCTCTTGCTGACAAGTTTCCAATTTTGCTGAAGTTGCATCTGTTTAATGATCAGATAGCCTAGCTGTTGATGCACGACAACTATCTACCTGCTAGATTTTATCAGTTACCGGATTTACACAGATGCAGAAAATGCTGCTTGCTTCCACTCTCCTTCTTTTCCTCAAATATTGCCTATTTGTGACAAAAGAGAACTTGTAGTAATTTTCCATGCACTTGCATCATGGGCTGGTGCATGCATAGGAATACATAAACTAATGATGAAGGCTGTCTTTGATGTCTGCCAATTTAGCCTCTTTTACAACTAAATTTAATCATTCACCTTTCCAAAGTGTTGTTTCTATTTCTGGATGGTCTTCTTTAAAAGTATGTAAGTGCAGTGCATTCTTTCTTTTATCAACAGAGTTTCCCAAATTGTGGAAATTTCTCCTAAAACGTAACTTGTTTTTTTTATCTAGATGATCCCATATAGACGAATGGACAATATCTCATTAATGAAATACTATGTAGGTACTAGGTAGGAATATGGTTATTTAGTATTGATGAACCACCATTGCTGCAGTCACTTAGAAACCAAACCATATTGATAGTGTACCTTATTCATATTTTCCTCTCCATCCATGTTTGCCTTAACTAATGAATAACTGTTGAAATTGCAAGTTGGCTAGTAAGCCTTTTCTTAGTAGAAATGTAACAGCTAAACAAACATTCTATTTCAGTTATCTCCATGGCTTAAGAAGGAAGAGTGTTTCTTTATTTATTGATTTTTCATGTATCTGTAGATAGTAGAAATTTTTCCATTGCACAAGCATGCCATTTACAAATATATGACATCCATATTCCCGAACCGAGCAGTGCCTTGTCAAAATGTACATACTTGTTTAAAAAGAGTAACGAAAGTATTCTCGATCCTTTCTGTTGATTTTAATGATCTCCATCGTTGGTTCAAGCAATTGATTCCACAGATTAAAATCTTTTGATTTTTCAAGAATTATGCCGATCATAATTTAGTTGATGAAATCTTTTGATTTTTCAAGAATTATGCCAATCATAATTTAGTTGATGACCCATGTGTGCCTGTTACTGGATATTATTTTTATACAATGTTGACTGACTAATTTTTACCTTCTACCATCCGAAATTCAATTGATTGTGCCTGACCTGACATTGTTACTATTCTTCACCAATCTATATCCAAAAGCAGTTCCCTGATGTCTCTGTCATTTTAATTCCAGTGCTGCACTGAGCGGATTATATTTAAACTCTTTGGTAAAGATCCAAGTGATCTTCCTCATGTTCTACGAAGTCAGGTACTTAAATGGCACAAACACAATGCTGTTTCGTTTGTTTATACATCATTTTTCATGTTCTTCCTGTGTCATGGGAAGACCATTTGCAGATTTTGATTACCTAGATATTTCTCTTATTTTTTTTCCCTTGCTTAGATCCTTAGCTGGCTCTCCCGGAGTCCAACTGATATCGAAAGTTACATCCGGCCGGGTTGTATAGTGCTCACCATCTATGTTCGTTTACCTCTGAAAACATGGCAAGAGGTACTTTTAAATATGGAGATCACCAAACAGTTTCTTTTGTCCCAATAGCAGTAACTTGTGTTTCATTGTCCATAGTTGAAAATATTGGACATGATAAATTCTTTGTTTTCATTTTTGCTTTAGCTTTCTAGGAACCTCATTCCCAAATTAAAACGGCTTCTAGAGGATTCTAATGACATCTTCTGGACAACTGGATGGATATGTGCCAAAGTTGGTCATCAACTTGCATTCATATATAATGGTATGGAACCATTTTGGGTGACTAATTTCTATAGCAAGTGTTGTTTCAGCACTGACCTCTCTTCTAATGGCACTAATTGAAACTTGATATTATGGTGATGCAGGTCGAGTGTTGTTAGACAGGTCATTCCTTTTAAGTTATGAAGATACTCCCATGATCTTAAGTGTTACCCCTATTGCTGTTTCCTTTTCCGAGGGAGCAACCTTCACCGTTAAAGCCACAAATCTTACCAGCAGCACCAAAAAGTGTGTGAGATTGAATATTTCTTGTCACATTTATCAGATAAATAGTATACATTTTCACATTTTTTACATTCAATTTTTAGTTTTTTTTATATTTCCCAAGATTTTTCAAAGATTTTCAATTTTGCCGTATTATTATACCTGAGAAAAACCTTGCCCTTTTATACCAAAAATGCAATTTGTGACATCTTTTTATCCTCTAGGTTATGTTGTGCGTATCAAGGAAAGCAGTTAATCCATGAAAGTTCTGCTTCTTGCAATGAAGGGGATCTCTCAGTTGATACCTTTGATTGCCATGAGGAAATCCAATACTTCAGGTTCACATGCTCTTTTCCGAAGACATATGGCAGAGGGTTTATTGAGGTTTGTAATGTTGGATGGTTTAATTTTCACGACAGTAGTAATTAGTGATATGAGCCAAATTCCATAATTGTGCTTGCTTTTCAGATTGAAGATCAGGAGCTGAGTACTGGCTTCCTACCTTTCATAGTTGCAGAGGACGACATTTGTTCTGAACTCTGTACATTAGAGAGTTTAATGAATGACTGTGATATTGATTCCAGCAAATTTAAAGAAAGAGGAGAGGTTTTAGAGTTCTTGCATGTTTTTGGCTGGCTGTTGGAGCGGTTTCGGTTAGCATATGATCTAGACTTTCCAAATCATCAAGACTCACGCTTATCCAATCTAGAAATTAAGTGGCTTCTGGAATTCTCTGTTGAGCGTGATTGGTGTGCAGTTCTAAAGAAGCTTCTAAATATTCTATTTGATACGAAAATTGGATTGGCATATTATTACATGGAACAACTTTTGGATGAAGTCAGTCTCCTTCATAGAGCAGTTAGGAGAAACTGTGGACCAATGGTTGAATTCCTCATAAACTATGTTCCTCAACAGAATGCAGTACCTCAAGCAAGTATATCACAGTTGCTTACCTCACCTTTGTTTAGAGTGGATAAGAAAGGACCATCTGGTGTTACTGCTCTTCATGTTGCGGCTGAAACTGCAGGTGCAGAAAGAGTGCTAAATATTTTGACTAGTGGCCCTGAAGAGGTACTTACGGGTTTCCCTAACACAAAATTACCGTGCACTCTTATTCTTTAAATTGTTTCATGTTTTTGTCGTTATTCATCATTTCCTTTCCTATCTCCTGACAGTGTTGGTTACATACTTGGGAGAGTGACCGGGATGATGATGGGTTAACTCCAGAAGGTCTTGCATTGAAGAAAGGCCATGATGATTATGTTCAGCTAATTGAACAGAAGAAAAAGAAGAGACCTACTATCGGCCATGTAGCAATACACATGCCAAATGATGCGTTGCAACCTTTTGAAAGAGCTTCTGAATCTGTGGTCAATAAGTGGGAGCAAAAGCCTCGTGGTTTACAAATTGACATGAGCAAAACAGTGGTCAATGAGCAAAAATCTCATGAATTACAGATTGACATGAGCAGAACTGGTCAGCTTCAATGCAAGCTTTGCGACCGCCAATCTTTCTACAGATCTGGACAGTACCGGATGTTGAACTATAGACCTGCTATTCTATCAATGGTGGCCATTGCTGCTGTATGTGTTTGTGTTGGTATTCTCTTTAAAAGCCCTCCTGAAGTTACGTTTATTCTCCCTCCCTTCAGATGGGAATCTCTTGGTTATGGAAGCATCTGAGCCGATTACATGCATAGGATTTGTAGATTTTTCCTCTTTTTTTTTAGAAGCATAGCCTAGTAAAGTTGTATTCACATCCGTTTATAGCCATATATAATAAGCTATTTTGAAGTCGGTTCCTGATCTCTCTCTTTATATTCAAGCTGTTCGTGCAGGTGCCTTTAGTATTTTGTGTGTGGGTGTGTGCGCATGCAGGTGTGTTCATGTCTGAGGCTTGTACAGTTGTACCCGCACTAGTTTCATGAATATAACTTATGCAGTGGCCCTGTCCCAAAATTGTGGCTGTGTGCGTGCGTGCAGGTGTTTTCATGTGTGCTATGCTAAACTGATGCAATACCGTGTCCTGAAAACTGCGGCTGGATGTATGTATTTGCGCCTACACCTGTTTGAACTTATGGTTAGCTACGCAACCCCATCTCACAAAAATTTACTGTTATTTCCAAATATGTTGTGGACTTGGACAACACATGCAGAAACCTTTTTGGGGCACTCCTAAACCTATTTTTATTGCACGTTTATGCTTTTCGAGTTTTTACGTTCTACATGTCTTTCAGTTATCCAATATTTTTCAGAAAGTTCAAAGACTTTTCAGTGTTGCAACTTTCCTGGAAGGCACACACAAAGCAGATGTTTTCTTGCATTAGAATGATCACAAAGCAAGCTTTCTTAATTTCATATTATAACCTCAAGTCACATGGCATTCGCAAGAACAGCTGGAGCTAAGTCGGAATGAGTACAAGCAAGGGGGTGCAGGTATAACTAGTAGCAGGATTGCTCCAAGAGGTTCTATATGGTTGTTGTCCTTCGATATTCCTTCCTCTTAAGAGTAGATGCAGCTTCCATAACCTGCACATGTTTCAAAAACTTCCTTTTTCAGTAGGAACTCCATGCATCTGACAATGATTTCATCAGTTTAATTGTGGCAAAATCATTGCCGCCTTCAGGGGAAACATCAAGAAGAAAACCTGAATTCGTTTAGTCTCTTTAACGATTCATAAGCTGTTACCGTTTGGCTTTTAATTAGATTTTGGAGGCGACAGCATTAGAGTGGCATGCCATTGCAGTTATATATACAAAACCCCTACCGCTTTCCTGGCCAATCTGTTTAGATTAGCATTAGCATTTTGTGTTTGCATTCAAAGCATAAATTTGTTAAAGGCAATCAATAACCAATTGCACGCACTTGAAAGTGAATCCACCGGCTACTTGTAAGAGTTTTAGTTATACTTACTTGGGTTGGTGAAAGCGAGGAGGCCAGAGCCGCCAAAATGGCAGTTCCATGGGTTGCGTCCGTAGGCTTGGTAGTAGAGGTTCATGGCGACGGAGGCATGGTTGATGAGCGTGTCTGGAATGTTGCATGGACAACCTTTCTGCAGGGTCCCGCAATCGACGTGCGGCTGCGAGCACGAGAAGTGAATGTTGTTGAGCAATGTGTTGTCGTCAGAAGATGGCTTCGCAACGCACCACGTCGTGTGCCCCGCGTTCTGCTCGCATCACAGAGAACCGTCACAGTATGAAAACCATGGGAGAACAAGAGAAGGCTGCAAATGGATCAAGTCCAAGGTCCCCAGTCCAGCATACACAAGGAAGGAGGAGGCTAAGACCCAGTCACATTAAACAACCTAAATCAACACTCCCCAATATTATCAAGATAGTGTTCTTCAAATCAAATGCAAATCAATGTGTAGTATGTAAGCGGGTCTGGATTCGGAATTGGATGCAACGGCCAATACTTTTAAATGAATGTGGACTTGGGTTTGGATCCAGATGGGGGAAGAAACGGCTATTTGCAAGTCGAAGTGAAAGGGTGCTGTTCACGTTAAGAAAAACGGGAAGTTTTAGGGATTCAAAAATTCTCTATCTTAAACGAGTTTACGTGTCGCCAAATATACCGGATAGTTTCAGCAACCCAAGAACTTTCGTCATGCCTTGATACTATTGTGTAAATATATCACATGGCATTAAGTTTTAAACTGCGATGCTGCATTTGATTCATCAGTAGAACTTTGTTTCGGAGAAAGGAAAGGCCAATAGTTTGTCTTTATCATGGCCAAAGTTAGAATTTTTTTTCTTAGGTAGGCAAAATTATATTTTTTTTCAAAATTTTTATTGAGACCAAAATGAAAGTTTCGTAAATTTATTACATGTTTTCCTTTTTCCTAAAATCACATGACTGCAAAAAAAATTCATGAAATGATATCCTACAATGAAGCGCGCACGTATTGGATACAACTTTCAAGACTGAGACACATACTTTTTCATACATCGGAATATCTTTGAGTGTCTTTTCCACCTTTTTGCTATGAGAAAAAGAATCGCATCTTCAGACTTGTTTCTTTTCCCAGTTTAGCAATAAGAAAGAACCACACACTTTCTTAGTTGCCGCTAGCGGCCTAAAAACCCGAGCCTAAGAGAGCTGTGAACAATTTTCTCAACGCATGATCAAGAGGCCTACTTTATCCCTTACATGAGAATGCATTTCACATTGTTTCGACTCGTGAAAAGATAGACTACTAGTTCATGTTGGTTCCTCTCTCTCGCCCTCTCTCTTTCTCTGCAGGACAGCTAGGACCAACGTGGAAAGGGTTCAGAGGAATTACCTGTTCATTCGCTATGCTTACGCTGCACTCTGCAAAATGCCATGAGAAGAAGGAAGAAGACATTAGAAGAAGAAGAAGAGGAAGAGCAAAGATGCCAATAGATTCAGACGTTTGTTGCAGAATCATTAGCGACAAATTCGCGTAAACCAACAAAACCCCGAGGACCTTGCATTTAGATAGAAGGTCAGATGATCAGACAACCACAACAGGCGAAAATCTTACATCAAATAAAAGGGCCTACCCGAAGCAATGACTAGCAACAGCACAAGGGCAAGAGCGGAGGAAACAGCCGGAATGGCAGCCATCACCACGACCAACGGCGACGCTACGCGAGAGAGAGGGAGGGAAAGACAAAGATAGATTGGTGAAAGCAGAGAGAGAGTGGGAAGGAGAAGGAGATGGAGGAGTTTAAATAAAAGGAGGGCAGCCAACGGTTATATTTCTCTACAGTCGTTTCTTGGTGGAGGAGGAAGGGAAGAAGAAGAAGAAGAGGAAACGGCGAGAAGAAGACAAAGAAGAGCAGTAAACGCATGTGAAGGCCTGACCCTCCTGCTTCCTTAATTCCCTCCTTTTACTGCCATTCGCGGCTCTTGAAACGCCACCGGGTGGTTCACCAATCGGCAAAACTCCTCGGGTAAATAGTGAAACAGTAAAAAAATGGTCAAGGACTTTCCTTTTTTCACTTACTACTATTGATATTTTAATTTTTTAAAAACTTTGCCAGCCTCGTAATTCTCTCCTGGTGAATTTTTTTACTGCTATATTATATACCATATGGTTAATTTACCCAATACGGCCGTAGAGAACGGTTATCTTTCACATGCAGAAGTTACTTTATAGGTAAAAAATAATGGCAGCGAACTGTGGAGCCTCCGCCCCCACTTTGACAGGAGATTGATGGCTTCAGGGTAGGGATGAGTGTTAGAAGCTGTAAGGCATGGAAGTTCTCCAATGGAGTTTTGATACACGTTGTGATCTGTATCATGTTAAGTTGGTATCTCAAGTGATTCTATTTTGTAAAGGCTCATCGAGGTTTTGGCTCATTTTTTGAAAACTAAACTAACATTATAAACATTTATGTTATGGACCGTTTGATGAAACGTTATTCAAATGAAAAGTGTGACGTTGGACTAGAATATGTGGAAAGAATTATAGGCTGTCGAGGAAGTGGTTGTATTTTAGATTTTTAAAGAAGGTTACGTAGCCATTATTCAATAAAATCTGTGGTCGATCTTTGAAAAACCAATAATTGTATATATCCATAACATTTCTATGGTTGCTCTTGTCGAAAACAAATGAAGTTATAAGTAAGAGTCTGTCAGTTCAATTCTCATAAATGCTACTTCTTTGGGTTGCTGGTAAGTGCTATTTTGGTGTTGAAAGGAACAACTGTTCCTGACACAGATCTGAACCTTAAGGGCAAGAGGGAAGAGGGCGGACTTCGCGGCTTCTCACCCAGGCGATTCTAAACTCTTGATTAATTGTCCAAATAAATTATTTTTATAAATCAGAGTAATTTTTTTCATTTGTAAAATAAATCTGCATGTAACGTTTCCTGAACCATCAATCAAGTCACGAGGATGAGTCGTAATCAACATAATCATCATATTTTGTTGGTTCGCAAACTCAATAGATTTTACGTTAGCGGGCTTTAGAATCCTTCCACGGTAACTCAATTTAAGACCCCTCAAAAAATCTTTAAGGTGTTTCGTTTCATCAAGACTATCGAATGAGCTCTTTCCTCTATGTTCACGAACAAATATGCAATGAAAAACCACACACACAAAAAAAAGAAATATCATTTGGCCAACTTTAGTGCAGTCTAAGCAATTGACTATTTAACTTTTTAAAAAACCATGATGCATTATTTGCATTCTGGGTAAGTGGGCTGGAGAGACCCACCGTCCGAAAAAGAGCCAAAACTTCCACCAAACTCTTATTTTCTAAGGTTCAAAGCTTGCTTTCGGTGCCTTAAAGTGCTGTTTTTACTGCACTTCAACTTACAACATATAAAGTAGACATTCCTGACACTTGAAATAGATATTGACCGCCTATGACCCTCTACACAAAGCTATTACACCAACTCCTCGAATACATCACCCGTTAACATTCAAAACACCCAATTACCCACACAATTGCTGTCATTAATAAAAAGGATTTACAACTATGCAAATATGAAACAAGACTCAAAAAGCTTAATGTTTCCTTTCCGAAGTTAGGTGTGTGAAAAAATCGGGAGCGGGCGTCACCAGTGATCCTCACGTTTACGTCACACTGTTTGAAGCCCGTGAAGGTCCTCTTTTCCGTATGAATAATATTGAAAGCTGAGTAAGTTTTACAGTGAACTTTAGGGGACATTTAAGATTTCTACCAATTGGAGGTCCTGCCATTGCAAGATTCATGGCAGAGCAGGTGGTAGCTCCTGTTTATTTCATATGCTTGGTTTCCTTTAGCGAGCATTTTGTGATGAATCCACATCCACAGGAAGGGACTAGACAAATCATGACTTTCCTTCTCTCCCCGCTCCCCCTTTTCAATTTTGCCAATTTCCATGAAACAGTGAAAATTTTATATCATACTTAGATGATTTGAAAGTCGACCATGAATGTGGATTCAATTTTCTATATCAAATCTACCATACAAATTGACCAAGAAATTTGAAAGACACTCAACCATGAATGTGGCTTCAATCCCCATGGAACCCCTTTCTCAACAAGGCAAAATGGTAGTCAAGTGTTAGCTTAAGTTCCTCAAGGCCACAGGTAATAACCAGATATAGTCTAAGCTGGTTCAATTATGAAGTATAAGCTGCATTCTTTTTCCTTCATGGGCATTTGGTAACAAGAACACTAATACATTGTTTCATGAATCTGCCTTAAAGAATGAAGTAAATTATTCAAACACCGCATTCTAGTTTTCCATGAATTGCTAACCGAACCTTTGAAGTATCTTTGTGAAACACTATATTAGTGTCCTTATCTACCAAATGCTCTCCTTCGGATCTTTTAAATCAACTCTGTCTGTGGAGAACAGTGGGTCCAAGGCTCTAAGAAGTAGGATTGAATTGTGAACTAAACTTCTAAGAAAAAGAATCTTAACTGTAACCTTATTTCTTGTAAGCTAAGCATTTCAATAACTTCATTGCACGATATAAAATGTGCTTTTAGTTAGTAATGAGCATATATGAATACTAGCCTGACCTAGTCAACCACATTTCCTTCATGTTTCACTTGCCAAGCCCACTTCACAACTAGTTTTAGTGTTCCATGAATCTGTTATATCTGGAGTAGATTCATTAGACACTCACTCAGTGTCTTTGCTGCTAAACGACTTCTTAGTTTCTTTCATCACTTTCACAGTTAATGCCTCCAAAAATCTCAAAGTGATTATGACATTTTGGGAGTGTGATAGCAACGCCAAGCTTTGGTGGGTCAAGCCCACTTGACAACCCATAAGGAATCTTGTCCTCAATCTGTGACCTGAACACATATTCAGGGCACAAAGATATGTTTGAGTGGTCGTCCTAAGCCTTAAAAAAAAAATGCACCAACTAAATTCCCATCCAACTGGTTAGAGGGCTCAATTCTAGACCCACAAACAAAAGGAGGTCAAGAGTTCGATACCCAAAATCTTCCTCTTGGCATAAAGTAGTATATATAGTTCTGCTCTTTTTTCTTAATATGCATAAACTGCAAGATGGCATCTTTCAGTAAGAACCACAAACTGCACTGTATGGCTGGCAGGAGCAGGATATCATAAGCATCCAAAAGAGCATAATATGAGAATAAACACTCTTCTTATTTTTTAAGGGTGAGTGGTTCATTACACCTCCTCCTGCACTTCTCCTTTTCTCTCCGTGCCCTCTACTCCCAGAGCTCACAGAGCTTGCTTCAGAACCTATTATTGTGTACAAGAATACACTGGAACATGACAGTGACCATTCCAGGATTTGAACACAAGTCCCTTTAAAAGATAAACCACCTTTGCCACCTAGTGTGCTATAACCGCTTGGGTACAAGGGGAATAAACATTCAGAGATGGAATAGACGATGAGAATCTGCTATATCCCAAACTCACTTTGTGAGAATTATTGTCCTGAATTGGATTTGGGTGCAAGCAAGATTGAGCTGTCAGTGGGCCACACATAGTCTAACCAATATGATCTAGCAAGGTGAGACATGGATAGAAAAGCATATGAAGGGTTTCAGATAAACTTGGAAAAGTAGAGGTCGTATTGGGATATTCTACAGCTAATTAAAATGCTGCATTATGCGTACAGTTTGCATCCCTAATCTAAGAAAATAATACGCTGTGTGTATGTGCATAAGTGAAATGTGTTTGTATTATAATTCTTCATGGGTAGTTAGTCAAATTGCAAATGTAGATGGATTTTCTATTCGACTCTTGTCAGTCTTTGGACACAGCTACTGTGATTGGCCGAAATTGACTGAATGGACAGAGTATTGCAATCAGATGAACTCTGATTGGCTGTATTTAGCTGATCCTTATGCTAGGTAGATGCATCTCGGGTATAATCAAAATTGTACCAGATATGGTCAACAAATCTATGACTGTATCCAACTTTTGTGGACTCAGTCGACATTGACCAAGTCTATTTCCACCCAAAAATAAGGTTTTCTTTTTTTTTTTAGTATGTATGTTGCTTTCATACTTTGTTCATTAGTTTCTTCTTCTTAATCTATAAATTTTGAATCATATATGAATGTGTTGTTTTGTTTGTTTGAATTCTTATTTTCATGGAGTGAAACCCGTTTTTCCACAATTGGAAGCACTAATCAAGTTTCTTAACGACCATTATGGATGTGACAGAAAGAGATTTCAACGTTGGGAGACAGTTTCCTTACTCATGAAATCTCTAGTCGTTGAACAAAATTTCTGAACGTTAGCTAATTCATGCTAAGTGTAGAGATTTCCTTGTATTGTTCAACCTCTAGTATATATGGCTTGTACATTTTTTTTGTCAAGGAATATCGAATGCTGCCTGCATTTTTTTCTTCTATGCTTTCCGAGACAAAATTGTCAGGATGTTCGAAAAAATTTTTTTACAAAAGTTTTTAAATTAGGAAAACTGGCTCATAAAGTTTTGGAAAGATGAGAGGGTGCATGCTTTTCACTCTTCCAAATGAGCTTCTTAATGGGCAAGTTTCCAAGCTTAATTAGCACAAGCTTTTGGGTAACTAAATAATAAACTGCCGGGCTTTGCCTTTTGGCATGTAAAGTTGCAGCGTACTTTTTCCAAAAGTAGCAGGGCTTTCATTTCTTCCTTCAATAATTCTCCTGTTCTTTCTTTCCCCACACAGACATGGCAGAACTCCAACAATCTGTCTTGAGCAAATCTCAGCATAACATAGCGCTGTTCTTCAAAAATATTCTGGCACTTACAGCTATGACTAGAAAATGCATGAGGGAGAGAGAGATGCAAGGTAAAAGTCTTACAGGTGGAAGGAAACTAAGTGAGATGAAGCTGAAGCACAATGCTCTCTCATCCAAAGAAAAATTCAAAAAGAATCAGTTAGAAGGAACATGGGAAAAAGGAAGCCAAAAAGCACAAGATGCTCTGTCACATGCTTCTGCATCAGTGCCTGATCAGGCTTCCACTACCAGCAGAGTGCAAGTCTGGTCCAATCTTCTGTAGTGTGCTCTCTCTCTCTCCCTCCCCTGTTTGGTATAAATACCCTTCTATCAGGTTCATCTCTGCAAGGGCTCCAGCAGGTAAGTTCACTAGAACTCTCGATAGCTAGAGGATCGTCATTGTGGTGATCACAAGAATGGCAGGCAGGTTTAGCTTCGGTCTCCTAATGGTTGGTGTTTTTCTACTCTCTTCCTTCTCTGAAGGTACCTGCCCACTTCGGTCATGGGGAATCTGTTCTCCCTTTCAGGGTCTTTACACTATTATTTGTTATATCTCGTCTAATATCATGCGCTCGGCGTTTAATTCCTTACCTCATTCTTTTGCTCCTCTTTCATTGATCTTCTCTTAATCTGTATCTTTGCAGGAAATAAAGCGAAGCTGTTATATGATCAGGTTAATCTCTCTCTCTCTCTCTCTCTCTGGATATGAAACAAAGCTGTTGCACTTGCATATATATATACACACACACACACACATTTGGTGGCTTGAATGCAAACAAGTGAATTCAATATACCTTGCAGGGGAATGTTCAAAAGACCTGGTGCGTGGCGAAGCCATCAACAGACGATGAGACCCTCCGCAGGAACTTCAACTTTTCATGCTCACAATCCCACGTCAACTGTGGGGTACTGTCAAAAGGCAGCGCATGCTTTTATCCGGACAACCTAATCAACCATGCCTCTGTTGCCATGAATCTCTATTACAGTTCTACTGGAAGGAATGCATGGAATTGCTACTTTGGTGGCTCTGCCCTGATCACAACCACCGATCCAAGTAAGAAATTTAATCATGATCAACACCTCTATGATCCACCAAGATTCAGCGCTCTCTTAACATATCTACTATCTCTCACGCAACCAAACAAATGCGAACACTGATTTCGTGGATCGTAGGGCAATAGGATGCATATCCCCACAAAATTTTTTATCTTCTTGAACGGCTAAACAAAGACAGAAAACGTATCTGGTGCTCAACTATTTGCTTGCATTTGAATTTTGGTCTCTTGTCAGATTTGATCTGACCGATCTTCAGATGTAGACGTGATCTCCGATTTTAGAGAATAGGCTTTGGCTGCAGAAACCGGCTACTTAAATAGGTGCAGAACCTCAGTCCTAACTAAGACGAAATAAAAATTAATAAATGAATGCTTACTGCTTATGGTCCTGTCAGAAAAATCTTCTTCACTTCTCAATGGCAGCTGGGTAACCGATAAGCAACATTTCCTTCTACTTTCAAGCTGATTCTCTGGTTTACATGCAGGTTATGCTGGATGCTACTATGCATGATTTCAATATGAAAGAGGAAAGAAGAAAATGTATGTGTTGGCCTCTGAAGAACAAGGAATTGATTGAATTGCTGTGCTTCTGTTTGTAGTGGTTGGCTCATGCTTTTTGTTGTGATGGTAACTCTTAATCAGTGAAGAAATAATATGTAGTTTGCTGGCTTTCAAGTCCTACTCCAAATACAGATACAAGCTAAATGCGACAAGTGTGAGCTAATTTTTGTAGTTTGATTTAATGTGTAAGTCAGAACAGTAGCTCTGAAGTGCTGCCATCAGGGCTGCGACTATGCCACGATTATATGACAATTCTAAAACAGCAGGAGATGAAAAAATTCAAATTCAACAGGAAAATGTTTCATAATATCTCAAACAAAAAGCAAAAGAACTCTCTTCCGTTTGAATTTGTAATCTCCGTTGCATCTATACTGAAGTGAGCCAATCACTTCATCCAGCGGAATGTCAGTCGCTGCTACCATCAAATGAAGGAAAGAATTTCTCATCTTGGCCAAGCAATTAAGAACAAGAAAAGTTCAATCCCATACTTTGTTTTTCTGTCATTAGACAGTAAGCTTCAATCAACACCTTATCTCTCCCAGTGATCTCCTGATCGAATGTAGTCCTACTAAACATATATAACCTCTAATTTAAATCCAAATGTGAAGTTCGCTTCAAATAAATCCTCTAAATAAGGTCACTTCTAGAGTGTCAAATCAGCTTGGAGCTTGGCTAAGACTTGAATTACTCATTAAACAAGAAATTCAGGAGAAACTTAAGCCAACCCAACTCCATTTTCTTTACATAATGAAATCTGTTTCAAAAAAGAAGAACTTGACTTGACTACAAATAATACATCTATTTTTTTCCTTTTCTTGCGTAACGTATTATATTAGCACTATTTCAAATTACTCAAATAGATGTTTATTTAAAAAAAAAAAAGGAAGAAAGAAAAATTGAATCTGATCTATTCCAGTTCCATCGAATTTAGAAGAGGCTACTTGAATACTATCATACAATCCCCAATGCATATCAGCTAAAATATTAGTTTCATCCCATTTTTAACACAGAAGAGAATGACATCCTTCAAACCAATGACCAACTACCTATCAACTGGCCCAAACCGATATGTCAACTCCTTGTGAGCAGGTCATAATTTATGCTGAAAGAGCTACAAAGTACGGCAATTGATAATATAAAAAGGAAGTCTACGAAAATTTTGAATTTTTTTTTTATATAAAGCTATTTTCAATACCATTTTTCATTCTTGTGGAGACCTTAAATCTAAGTATTGAACTTAATCAGAGTACCGAGACTGGCCACAGGCATATAAAATTTTGACGATTTGTAAAAAAAAAATCAATAAAAAATAATTTTTAGCTCTTTGTAAGGTACTTCAACATTCCAGCGAAATCTAACTCAAGTCAAGTAACTCAAGTTAATCTAACTCAAGTTAGGTTATCTAGTACCCAGCCCGACTTGGGCTCAGGCCCAAAAAAAGGACCTGAGCCGGGCCGATAATTTATCGGGATGGCTCCAGTGGGTCCGATAAGCACAATTCCAGTCAGATAATATTTATTTATAATATTTTATTAACAATTAATTATAATTATATATTATTTTATAATTTAAAATATATTTTTAATTTAATCGGATCGAGCCAGCTGAATTAGATTTGACTCGGTTTTTAGATGTCGGGTTGGGCCCAAACCGACCAAATGCCCAGACTTATTGAGTGGAACGACCGTAACGATTCCGGACTCAGAGATCCGTCCACCAGGAACGGTTTGAGTTGTAATACCGATTCTTTTTCTACTCGGCTTGAGAGAGGGCGATGGCCATGGCTTCTGCGCGATCCTGTAATCAGGAAATTCTGAATTCGATGCAATTTAAGATGAGGAACTGAGGAGAGAGAGAGAGCATTGCCGCTAGAATGGCTTCTGCAACGGCGACAATTCAAACAACAGTTTCCACGCCTACATCTCCACTCCATTCGCCTCTCTCTGCCACCGCAGTGGCGGCCCTTTCTCCCTTCGCGGCCTCCGCTGCTGCTGCCGCCGCTGCCGCTTCTGGCCCTTCCCCTCTGGAGGCCTTTAAATCCGACCCCATCTTCTCCCCTTTTCTCTCCCCTGACTTCAACCCCGCCGCCTTCTCCGCATCTGCCCTCTCGGCCGGCTCCGCCGCCTCCAGCTCCGAGCATCTACAGAATGCCATCCGCCTCCTCCATCAGCACCTCCGCTCTCAGATCCTCCACCGCCACCACCATCTCCTCCGCCAGCTCTCGTCCATTTCAGACTGCAACTCCTCCCTCACCCTCATCCGCTCCTCCGTCTCCAGCCTTCAATCGTCGCTCACCCGTCTCCGATCCGATGTCTCGGCTCCCTTCCGCCTCATCCGCCTCCAGACTCTGCAGCTCTCCAATCTTAACACCACCATCGAACTCCTCCAATCCACCGTCCGCCTCCTCCGGCAGACTCAGAAGCTCAGATCCCTAATGCAGACCCCTGATTTCGACGTCTCCAAGGCCGCCCAGCTCTATAACGACATCCAAATCCTCCGCCGGGAGGGCGACCTCTCCGGGATTACCGTCGTGGACGACGAGCTAGGGTTCTTGACTGAGGCCGCCACGGGACTGCGGGCAGAGGGTATCAAGGTCCTTGAGAGGGGCATGGATGGCCTGAATCAAGCCGAAGTTGGCAGTGGATTGCAGGTGTTCTACAACATGGGGGAATTGAAGACCACGGTGGAGGCGATAGTGAGCAAGTATAAGAATATGGGAATTAAGAGCATCGGAGCCGCGCTGGATATGAAGGCAATCTCGGGATCAGGTGGTGGTAGTAGCGGTGGCCGGGGGTTCGGACCGGGCGCGGTGCAGAGGAGCGGTCTGCCGCAGATTGGTGGAGGTGGGAGAGCGAGGGAAGGTCTATGGCTGAGAATGGGGAATTGTATGGACCAGTTGCATTCGGTCGTCGTCGCTGTGTGGCACTTGCAGAGGGTTCTCTCGAAGAAACGGGATCCTTTTACCCATATCCTGTTCCTCGATGAGATCTTAATGGTAATCAACTGCGTTTACTTAGTAACAAAGGAATTCTATATTCTTGAACCTCCTTTCACGTTTATCCAACTTTCTGCTGGCTTAAGAATTAGCATATCTTTCCTCGTTTGTGTCTGTTGGCTTATAACTGTTCAGTCATAATTGCAGACTCGTCCGTTATTCAAATGCTATGAGCTCACATCTGAAAGCATTTACACTTTCCCATGTGTTTTGATGCATTCAGATTAATTCCTTTCTCGCATCTTGGTTGCTAGTCTGGTCTGATGTCTACTCCAGTGGCACTAGATTTATCTGTTGTCTGGGACAGGATGTGTAAGAAAAAAAGTTTGATCGTATGCTTTACAATTGATCATTCTCGTGTTGAGGATATGCAAGTGTACTTATTGGAGTGGTTCAACAGCAACTGAGTCATCTTGCAAGTGAACTGCTTCCTGATTGTGTGAGTAATAGCAAAAACAGATCAGTCTTGATGTTCCCATATTAGAATTTGAGAAAATGTGTATCCGGATTTCCACTGGGAGTCTGCAAGGGTATCGATTTATATGCATAGTTGGTGATCTTCTTTATTAAAAGTACACTGTGGAAGGACTGCCATCCTTATCTTATTTTCCACACGAAATCCATAATTTAAAGCGTCACAAAATATGTCATCACTGAATTTGGTCAGTTCAACAAAAGATTAGGAGTTCATGTTGTTAAGTATTCTACTTTTGGCATCTGTCATTTTACATTTTGGTCTGCTTGTCAGTCATAATCTTGTAACCGTATTATACTTGTTAAATCTGAGTTTCTTTAAAAGAGAATAAAAAACACATTTGCCATATTGTAACATTAACAATTTGATGATCTTCCCGAAGGTAACAAAAGAGAAAAAACAGACCACATCGGAACATTTTTGTAGTAATCATATGGTAAACTGAAAGTGCTTGAAAACTAAAAGATGTGAGAATTATGAGAGCCATGCCAATGAAATGTTAAAAGGCAACACCATGTCAGAATTCATTGAGCATAAAGGAATTATATGTTTTGAGCAATTAATGATTAGAAATGAATGGTCCACATGTGTGATTAATAGCTTTAATTGGGGAAGTGAAAAGCTGTGGAGTTGAATCATGATTATAGGATACGTAAGGTATTGTTAGATTCAGTTATGTTTCAGTTTCACTATAAATAATTTGGATGTAAATTAAAATGTGCTTGGGGGAGATTTAAGGCTTATTGCATTACTGAAATACTGCCTCTATCGGAAAACATATGAGATATAGAAATTCAACATATTCGATGTCACTGTTAAAAACGTACAATGTCTTTCCGTTGGATGGAAAGCACCATGTTTCTTTTAATGTGGAGAAACATTGCCGTTAGATTGGGAGCACATGTTAATGCTGCCATAAGGGAAAATTATACAAAGAGACTTCCACTCAAGATTTCACGGAGATATGTCTGGAGATGAAGAAGCTATTGAGGTGCTTTTCTGGGTAAAGTAAATCCTTCAACCATTGCATTATGAAGCACAAAAACATAGCCTGTGAGTTCAGGTTTCAGAGCCGACCAGGAACTTCCATTGATGTCATTATTTACAATAAGTTATTCTGGTATGGCAATTTTAACATTTGGTTGTCAGCACTCAGCTACATTTGTTACCTACTAATAAAAATTTTGGAAGTTGTACTGGAGCACTTTCTTGTTATCACTATCATATTGGCCTATGTTTAATGGATAAAACTCAATTGAATTCTGGGTACGCTGCTGATTGTCATCTGTAATCCTATAAAGATAGGACATGGCTTAGGTGATCAGTCTTGGCTCTTGAGCTTACAAGCTTTTATAACTGCAGGCCAGAACTATTATCACAATTTTATCTATAGAGGAAAAAATGAGGAGAGCCTCCAATTATAAACCTGTTATACGTCTTGTTTTTTCTTGAATTTCTTTCTGCTGCTACATGGTTGAAATATTTTCCTTATGTTCTTTGCAACTGGAATTATGTCAAACTTGTTTAAAATATGTCTATATGTGCAGGAAGGTGAGCAAACATTAACAGATAGAGTTTGGGAAGCACTTGTGAAATCCTTTGCAACCCAAATGAAGTCAGCTTTCACAACATCAAGTTTTGTGAAGGAAATATTTACTACAGGTTACCCTAAGCTTTACTCTATGATAGAGAATCTGCTTGAAAGAATTTCACGTGACACTGGTGTGAAGGGTGTTCCACCGGCTGTTGGTCTTGATGGAAAAGATCAGATGATTACTGCCATTGAGCCATTCCAGATGGCCTTTCTGGCTCTCTGCTTGAGCCGCCTGTCAGATCTTGTCAATAATGTGTTTCCAGTGTCTGCTCGTGGAAGTGTTCCTTCAAAAGATCACATGTCAAAAATCATCTCACGGATCCAGGAGGAAATTGAAGCCGTTAAACTGGATGGCCACTTGACCCTTCTGGTTTTACGTGAAATTGGCAAAGTGTTGCTGTTGTTAGCAGAAAGAGCTGAATACCAGGTATCCTTTTCCCTGGAATTACAATGACTGATGATAAAGTTATAACTGTTCTATGATGAGAGAAGGAGATACCTTTGAATTTTTCTGACCCTCATTTTTCTTTTTTTCCTCTTCTTAGTATGATCTATTATTCGTTGTTTCTTATATGGGTTACTTTTTGGCAAGACCAACTATTCTAGGTCTTGATTATAATTTCTAGGGAACTTTTTCAGGCTATTAGACCTCTGGACATGTCGATGTATTCCAATGATTCAGGTTTAGGCACTTCTTGTTATGTTGCATGACTCTGAATTCCATTGCTTCTTTGTTCCTCATGCTTCCTTATCCACCATACTGTTATGTATTTGCTAATATTAGAAGTGCTTTTTCAACCATTGGATGTGACATCCAACGTAACGGTCATCACACTAACTACTGAAATGTGTATGAGACGATTACTTTAGTATGCATGTGACTTATGTTTAGTGGAACCGTGCTGCCCCTTGGTGCTTCTGATGGATGCTACAGGGTGAGAGAAAAAGGAGTGATGTAATGCTGATGATGACATTCTCATACATGTATTCAGTCAACAATTGATAGAACATCTTTATCCTCCTCATATAACATTCAATGCATCCCAAGTCCAAGTATCCATTTTAAATTCAGATTCTCATTTTGTTTTGTGATGTACTTTCCCACACTACAATGTCTTGCTAAACCTTATTCTTTGCCTTTCAGATGAGGGTCTCTGGGCCTTATGGCTAATTCTGTTTCCCAATTTTTTTTTAAAAAAAAAATAGAAGTTTTCATTATCATGCCGACACAAGCTCTTATATTTGTTGTATTCCCCTCGAAACAGATATCAACTGGCCCTGAGTCTCGGCAAGTTACAGGACCTGCAACTCCTTCACAACTTAAAAATTTTATGCTATGTCAGCACTTGCAAGAAGTTCACTCACGTGTGACATCCATGGTATTGGGGCTGCCAGCTGTTGCTGCTGAGGTTCTATCTGCATCCTTGGGTGCTATATATGGAGTCGCCTGTGATTCTTTAACATCGTTGTTTCAAGCCATGGTAGAGCGTCTTGAGAGCTGCATCTTACAGATTCATGATCAGAATTTTGGTGATCAGAGTACCGATTCAGCAGATAATGCAACATCCGGTTACATGGATGAACTACAAAAGGCCATAATTCACTTAAGAACTGAATTTCTATCTAGGCTGCTGCCTTCATCCATGTCAAATGCTGTTGGCACAACTACAGAGACAATTTCTTCCAGGCTTATCAGGAGAATGGCTTCTCGAGTTCTAGTATTCTTTGTAAGACATGCTTCACTTGTCAGACCTCTTTCTGAGATGGGAAAACTGAGAATGGCAAAGGATATGGCAGAGCTGGAACTGGTGGTGGAGCAGAATTTGTTTCCGGTCGAGCAGCTAGGTGCACCATATCGTGCTCTTCGTGCTTTACGACCTGTTATATTTTTGGAAACATCCCAGTTGGTTGCATCACCACTTCTGCAAGAACTACCTCCTAGCATAATTCTTCACCACCTTTACTCCCGAGGTCCAGATGATTTGCAGTCACCAATGCAGAGGAACAGGCTTACCCCTTCACAATACTCACTATGGCTGGATTCCCAAGGTGAGGATCAGATATGGAAAGGGATCAAAGCCACTCTTGATGATTATGCTGCTAATGTTAGAAGCAGAGGGGAAAAGGAATTCAGCCCAGTTTATACTATTATGCTTCAAATAGGCTCATCCTTGTCTGCAACTACCGCACCTTCACATGAAACTTGAGAGGATTACTTGTGAATCTGATAGTGGAGGTTATCAATTTTTGGCTATACGATGATTCAAGTGTGGTCACATCTGTGGTTTATCTCATTTTATACCAACAGGATTAGGCTTATCTTAGCAGACATAAACATCCGGCAACCATTTACTGAGTAGGTATTTATATTGCTTTTTCTTATTTTAATTTTTCAGTTTCCTACCCTTCTCCTCAATTACCCTAGCATATTGAAGAAACTCCTTGGTGATGCATTTCTGTGGTGTTTCAGGTTCGGGTTTCATCTGGTTTGATCTGCTTACCATTGCACATGCAATTTTTGAGCACCTTGCTGAACTTCACTGCTAAGGTCCATTCCAGAGTTGTAATCTTCTGTGTTGTGGCCTGTGGACCTGATAGATTTTTTATGTGTTTATACTCTTTGGCAATTAATAATGTTCCAAGTGATTTGTGTCAGCTTTTCTTGATCATTAATTTCGAAACTTTTGAAACTTTTGTGGAAGCCATCTTTGTGTGCCACCTCTGCTTGGGGGAAGTTCGTTATTACTGTAGATGCAAGAGAGTAAACTAACATTGCCTGTTTCTCTTTTCCTCCACTCATTTTGAGATTGACCGATGGAATGTTGGTCCTTCAAGTGGATTGGCTTCTAATTTAGTAAAAGCACACAAGGCCATGCAAGTTCAAGCCGGGGTTGTTCAAGAACAGATTTGTTAAAGGGATCTGCCCCTCTTCAGATTGATCCTGAAAGGCTCACAGTTCACTTCAGGTTCTTGTTAATCTTGCTAACATCCACAGTACTCTGCTATCAGTACTCTCCGACTCCCCAAGTTCGATAGGCAGCCACGCCAGGCGACCCAGACATGTCCTCGCCCAAGTGTGTAATGAATTCAACATTGGTCTAAAATTGGGTGTCGTCAAAGATTCATGAACACATAAGTTCATTAGCTCGTTCTGATAAAGAATGCACGCCTTGTGTTTGCTACGTTGCATTTGTAAATGTTGTATTGCATAATTTGAACCATTTGACTACTACTTGTGCTTCTATATCTAATTTCAATCCGTGCTTGCACTTATTGATTAGTGAATACGAATTATTACTCTATTTTGTACCATAACGTACAAGAACACTTTTTTATAATGGCTAATTTTAGAAAATATCTACATCCTGCGTGGCTTAGAATACCGAACCTTAGGAAGTAGATTAAAGCAATTTGTGCAACGTTAGACAAATGGCTGCAAAGTGACGAATGTCAGAGTTACTGAAGAACATGGTCCATGCACCTGTTCCCGTTTACATGCAATCAGTTGGATAGGATCGGGGCATGAGAGTCCGAGTTTCTAACTCAAGTCAATCCCTATTGATGTCAATTCTGCCAACCATTGGAATGGATAAGTAACATGTGCAAGTACGATGCGTCTAATAACATAAAATCAACAACATAATTACTTTGTGAAAATAAAAAATATATTGGACAAAAAACTTCTTTGATTGAAAATATTTCAACTGAAAGTATATTTCTATTAATAATCTACGATTGGTTGGAATAGTTGATATAATTAAATAATTGACACAATCTCACACACACACACACACACAAATCATAAATATCGTTAAAGACATGCTGCTTCAAACTGCGCGTTCCTGGCCCTCCAACCTCGTGAAAAGTTCAGGAAGGTTTGGCAGGCAGGTCATTCCTGCCGAATCATGCTTGAAACTCGGACGTTGGCTAAAATGTGGAAGCATATTTTTGCAATGGGACGGTTCTAAAGCCGATGTCCTAAAATCAATGCTGGATTATCGATGGTAGGACAAATTTTATAATGGGAAAGCTTCAATATTAAGGTGACGTTTCCGAAACGACAGTACGAAGAATTGCATTACCAGGTATACTTATTCCCATCATTGTCCATGTGCTTGAGCGAAATGGGCTAACGATAAATCACTACCATTTGCTGGATTGGGCAGTTGAGCCTTCATTTGCTTTACCCACTGGATTGCAATTAGGCAAGGAATGAAACAAATACGAAAGTCAAGAAAGGTGTCTTGTTATATATTGCTGATTACCGCATTCACTAATATAATGTGCCAATTGATTGATTCAGTAATGTCAGTGCGTGCAGATTGGAACGCTTGTTTCTCAATATCTCATTTGTGCTTCAAAGTATGTGCTATGGATAACAAAGATTTCAGAAAAGTACAAAGAAATGCATTATGGAAGGCATCTGCAACACAGGTTTCAAACATAAATTGCCAGATTAGATTGTTTATTCTACATGAACTGCAGATATGGAGTCCGCTTTGCTACGAGCCGTGCAGTTTGAACCAGACTAAGAACTATGGTTTCACTTCAGTTACACCTTCACATGCATGCAACCAAAGTACATCCCTGCTGCTTCCTTGTGGCACAAATGTATGGATTTTACTTTTAATCGACATAAAAAAGAAACAACTTTCATGAAGTATCAATGGTACAATCATTTACATCATTCCATTTCCAATCCCTGACAACAAAAATACAGATGCTTTAATGACAACGGTCTGTTTTTGTCATCCTTTCTACCGGCGTTTTCTCACCAGTCAAAGTATTTAGCTAGCCTATGAGTATCCACCACAAGCCAACCATGACTCTAGGCTGGAGTCATGCCGGATTCTGGACTCTGATATAAGATTCTGCTTACATGTCGAGTGTGATTTCCTGTGAAGCATACAATGCATCTGAAAACTGACGACGCAGCTTGGGTGGCATTGTTCTTTCACGAAAACAAAAACAAACACCTACTTCAACAGTATGAGCTACTCTTTGCAGCACACGTACAACAGGGACACCCCAGATCACTTTTCTTATGTATGGATTGGATACTGTTCACTAATCTGTCAAGGGAATACTTATCCTTCACACTCAAGTTTGCCTCTTGACTTAATAAGGGTAAAGACGGTCCTCGAGCAGATTGAACATCAAAGTGATGCAAGTGCTGAGAAGAGGACTTCTGTCCTCAACTGTGACAGTTAGAGAGAATCTTATCCTTTATAGGATCCAATATTGAAGGTAAAGCAGCATGAAAGAGTCAAATGTAAAACTTCCACTTGAACACAACCGCTAGGCGAGGCATCTGAATCAAACCCTTCCTCTAACTTTTACTCTGTTTTTCCTTTTAGATACTTGAAAACTTCATATGCAACAATCGCAACCAGTAACGAGACAACTGTTGGGGTAAACGATGGGTACAACAAATATTGCATAAATTTGTCCCATTCTTCAGGTAAGAAACCTGCAAAGCAAAACCAAAACTTGCTTAAGGTGATGTTTTTTTTTTTTCTTCTGAAAGCTTTAGATTACTGATTAATGTAGAGGACTACCTAATGCTTTTCTTCCAGTAGCTTCATCCAAAGTTGCGATTAAGCACAGAACTATTTGGGCTAAGATTTGTTGCTATCCTTCATTGAGACTTAAACTCATAATCATGATTAAGCATTCATCCCATTTGGTAGATACAAAGAAAAGGGTATTGTTATTAAGATCTGTGAGATCACCTCACGGTTCAGAAACAAATGCCCCATTACATGTCTAGAGTTACTCCCGAAAGTTCTGTTCCGCTCAAGACTTCAATTTTTTTCACCCTTCAGTACGCCAACAACCACTCAAGGAAATCAAGAGTTTCACCAGGGTTGGGTGACACCAGCAATATCTAGATATGAAATCCACGTGGATGGTGCTGATTTGCCGGAGCCACCACCATATCAGATTCTGGATCACGTCCAGCTTCCTACAATCTGGCCCCAAATATCTCTCTGACTTGTGGTTCCACAGCCTGCCAAGCGTCTGGCTCTCCGTTGTTCGCCATTTCTCAGGCAGCCAATGAGCAACCACATTTAGATTTTCTTCAGATAAGGACCCTCCATCTCTCCCGGAACACTATAAAAGAACGGGCCAGCGCCCCACTTAAACTCACTCACCCACACACCTTTGCAGAAGAGAAATCTGAGAAGAGAGAGCAAGCAATGGCAACCATGGCTCTGTCTTCCCCAACTCTGGCCGGAAAGGCGGTCAAGCTGACCCCCTCTGCCGCCTCAGAGATGCTCGGTGATGGGCGCGTCACCATGAGGAAGAGCGTCTCCAAGCCCACCAGGGTGGCCTCCTCCGGCAGCCCCTGGTACGGCCCAGACCGTGTCAAATACCTCGGCCCCTTGTCCGGCGAGCCCCCATCCTACCTTACCGGTGAGTTCCCCGGTGACTACGGCTGGGACACCGCTGGGCTCTCAGCCGACCCCGAGACCTTCGCCAAGAACAGGGAGCTGGAGGTGATCCACGCTAGGTGGGCTATGTTGGGCGCACTCGGCTGCGTCTTCCCCGAGCTGCTCGCCAGGAACGGCGTCAAGTTCGGTGAGGCCGTGTGGTTCAAGGCCGGAGCTCAGATCTTCAGCGAGGGAGGGCTCGACTACCTCGGCAACCCCAGCCTGATCCATGCACAGAGCATCTTGGCCATCTGGGCCTGCCAGGTCATTCTCATGGGTGCCGTTGAGGGGTACCGCATTGCCGGCGGACCGCTCGGTGAGGTGACAGATCCCCTGTACCCCGGTGGCAGCTTCGACCCACTTGGCCTCGCGGACGACCCCGAGGCATTCGCCGAGCTTAAGGTGAAGGAACTCAAGAATGGCAGGCTGGCCATGTTCTCCATGTTCGGGTTCTTCGTTCAGGCCATCGTCACCGGCAAGGGACCTCTCGAGAACCTTGCCGACCACCTCGCCGACCCCGTCAACAACAACGCCTGGGCCTACGCCACCAACTTCGTCCCCGGCAAGTGAGGCCTTTCTCCGACTGTGATGGACGGATGAAGAGTTCAGACTAGGATTGAGTGAATGAGTTAAAAAGAGTCATGATCATCTATGTGGGGGCGTTTGATCTGGTGGTTTGTACATGAAATGGAAGGATTAAGAGTTTGTGTCATGTTAGTGTGAGAACCTTTTCCAATTAATCAAGAGATATTCATTGTCCAAGTCTCTCTCTGTCTCTCCCTCTCTCAAGGTCTCTTTGTGTGTGTGTGTTTTTACAGGCACCTACCTTCTTCAACATGTGGATTCATGTGACAGATTTACAGACTCTAAGCGCATTCACAATCAAACAAAAGCAACTACCAACTGATCGCCTTATACTTGTTTTTCTATATGTATTATAATCCCCTGAGCAACCAGAATTGGATAGAATGTACTGAAATAAATACCAATCTGCACACTGTTAATCAGAATGAATCTTCTTCATTTGCTCCAGAAACCTAATTAAGTAGAGGTGAAAGAGTCCATGCAATTTGATTGAAACAACCCATGAAAGAAACCTAGTTGATGGAATCTGACGAATTCAAACTTCAATCAGGCCGGCCGTTCTCTGCCACCAACTCGAAGACGCGCATATTTTGTGGTGAGGGAGAAGAGACCTTCAGACATGGAAGATGGGTATATATATATATATATATATATATATATATATATTGAATAGTGGTTGATTTTGGTCATTACTATTTGATCTAATGTTTGATCTAATATGATTGACAGTTAAGAGAAAAACAAAAATAAAAAGTAATTTTGTCATATAGTATTAGTTTGCACCGTTTTTTTTTTATTTTTTTCTCAACCATCCATATGTTTTAGCTGAATGACCTTAATTAGATTCATATGTTTTAGCTGAATGACCTTAATTAGATGGTTGATTGACTTTGGATAGTTAGAATCATTTCACAATATATATATATATATATATATATATATAACAAGACAGAGCCCCTTATCAACACACACACAAGCATACATATATCAATAGACTGAATTTAGATTAGATATCAGATCAAAATACCTAAAAAGAGTTAGATATGGTGAAAAAAAAGGTTAACATCAACTAAGAAATTGGATTGGATAGCGTACCCAATACCTAAAAAGAGTAAGACATGGTTAAAAAAAAAAAAAATTTACATCCAACTAAGAAATCCGATTGGATTTTCTCCCGTGCTTGGATGCAAATTCATTTTCAGGTAATTACCTGATCAAGTTCATATTCAGATTCAATTTCAAAGTAGATATCCTATACCCAATATGTATTCATTTGAAAAGTTTGATTCAAATTGGAATCAGATTGTGAATTTAAAAATCTGATTCAGATATAATATGAGCTTTTCAATCGAATTCAAATCCAAGTATGTGAACATCATATAGATCGGATTCACTGGCATCCTAAACTGAGGATTCAATAGATATCCAACTCAGTACTTGCTGCATCCATTCTTGGATCTGGTTGAGAAGAGGTCGATCCAGTTCGTATTTTAAAGGACAGGCCAGAGCACATCCGTTCATCTTTTGAAGTCAACCGTCCATCGCGCCAACGCTAACCTTTCCCGCGGGCGCTGGGGCCCACTGAAACCAGTTTTATCCGTTCGAGTGCTTTTTCGGTCACCACAGAATAGAAGAGAGGAATAAAAATTTTCGTGAGGGGGCAACTTTTTATAGCTTAATCTAAAACAAGCTCGTAGTGAATTGCTTTTTACCGCCACATTTTTTTTTCTGACAGCTGCTGAACAGAGGATTTGAGCCAAATTTTAAGTTAGAACGTTACACTTTATTATATTGGACAAGATGAAGAGTGCGTTATCTTAAGAAAACTGATGGTATTAAATTTGATTGCCTTACCAAATGTAATGGTTTAAACCCGAATTGGAGAAAAATGGCCAAAATATGCTCCAATTTGTTAGTGTCATACAAGTGCAAAAACTAATAGGCACTTTTCATGATTATATCCAAATACTTTGGTCCTAGAATGAAAATCTTGCAAGAGAGAAAACCAACCATGGCGGGCGTGACGGGGAGGAGGAGAACTGGAGGGAAAGGGGGCGGGCAGCAATGCACTGCGCAGCATGCTGCAGCAGGCTCATCACGGCGGCGGCTGTCAACAACAGAAGCGGCCGACCTCCTCCTGCTCCTTCTCCGCAGCCGGTCGCCAACCGGCGGTGGCATCACACTCTCGCCCTTCGCTGTGTCGCTGGAGTGCTATCTCTGAGCCTCTTCAACAACACCCATTCTTTGGGCCTCGCCCATGAAATTCCTGCCAATTATGACCACCCAAAGGAACAAGAGACAGAGCTGGAATGGATGGTCGCGGAGAAGTGCGAGGAGCAGACTGCGGCGGAGACTGCCCCCGAACTCGCAACCTCCACTGTGTCAAACGAAGAGATCGTGGATGAGGCCTGGAGCATCGTCAATGACAGCTTCATAAATTCCGGAAACAGCAACTGGGACCCCGAGCGGTGGAGGGTAATTTCTCTTCTATTCTAGCGAGTTCTGGATGTATTAGGCCCACCGTGTATAGTTGGCCGTGTTAAGTCCTCCCAGAGGGCCATTTCTTGGATTGGACAGGTAGCTTCTCAGGCTGCCAAGTTTGAGATCACTGGTTTCAAGCTTGAGGAGGACAGAACGCTGTAGACTTAGACCAGTGTTAGAACCAGGCGAATTCAGTCATTCATAGTAGTTGCCATAAAAATGATCTCAAGGGATCGAATTGGTCTTGCCCGTTACACTTTTTCTTGGGGATAGATATTTCGTGTCATTGCTTGGTATGGCATTGCTGCAATATTAGGCAAATCCAACTGATGTAATGTTCCTTACATTTCAGCAAAAGAGAGAAGAGGTTCTCCGCAACCCCATCCGTTCAAGGTCTAGAGCTCATGATATAATCAAGAGAATGCTTGCAAGCGCAGGGGATCCTTACACTCGGTTCTTGACACCATCAGAGGTACGCATTTCACTAGTAGGTTGTGTTCTTTTAAGCGTTTGTGTATGCATCTTTCCTTGTCATGGATAACTTCTCTCGAAGTTTATGCAGACTTATTGACTGGGACATGAATATTCTCGCGTGGGAAAGTGTTGATTAATCGCTTTTCTATGTCTTGCCTGGCCCATGTTCCGCATCCCAAATCATCTAACAAAATGGTCGGATGATCAGCATAAGTTTATAGAAATGATCTACGTAACTTGTTTAACAAACAGCAATTTTTGAATCACCATTATCTGGACATGTTACGGGGGATGAAGCATCAAAACTCAACGGCCCATAGGCTTTCAAAACTTGTTGGATTAAAAAATCATGACGTTGTTTCTGTAAAAAAAAATCAAAATCATAGTTTTTAGTAAGAAAAATATGCTGGATGTTTTTGTGCTATTAGATTTAATGAAACAGTTGTATTTTAGGTTGGGCCTCACGAGGACACACCAAAACTAGGGAAACACCATTCAATTCCCTCTCTCTCTCTCTCTCTCTCTCTCTCTCTCTCTATATATATATATATATATATATATATATATATATATATATATATATATATATATATATATATATATATATATATATATATATATATATATATATATATATATATATATATATAGAGAGAGAGAGAGAGAGAGAGAGAGAGAGAGAGAGAGAGACTTCTTATAAAAGCATTCTATCGTTCCTTTTTCTAAAATCTGTGTAAGCCTTTTGGCTGCTGTCATAAATTCAATTTCTCTTAAAGAGATCATTGTTGCTTTTCTGACATCATCTTCTCAATGTACATAGTTCTCAAGGATGGCTAAGTATGATTTGACTGGAGTTGGAATAAATCTTCGAGAAGTTGATGGTGAAGATGGTTCCACCAAGTTGAAGGTATTAGGGATTGTATTAGGGGGGCCTGCCCATACTGCTGGCGTAAGACAGGTATGCATCTGCAAACATGGACAATTATTTGTGGATATGATTTCTGGCAAGTTATTTCTGCTAGTCCTCGTTTTCAGTTAACCAGTTTAGTTTATTGCCTCAAACTAACTCATAGATGTGTCTATTTTATTTCCTACCATGGTAAGCTGTATATTGATGACACAACTCTTGTAATGAAGAAATACTTTTGTTTTTAGTGGACTGCTGTTCGAATTTTCTGAAGAGATATAATCTCAACAAACAAATTAGTGAGACCACTTCCTCTATTGACATACTGACTGAAGGCATTTCATCCATTGTAGAGATTATATTGTGGTATCTGAAAGAAACCAAAAGCTGAGGCTTCTGTATTTGTGGGAACAAATAGATAGAGGAAGAATATCAGGTTCGAGATGATAAACATGCATTAAGGTGATGTCAATATTTGCTTACAAAAGTTAATGATCCGGGTCTACTAGGACTCACAATAAATAAGATTGGGAATATGTAGCAATCTAGGGTTTCCAATGGTCCATATGCTTCCTCCAACCAATAATTGTTCTAGGTGGTCATTCAAGATCTTATCACACAATGGTAGCTTTTGGCATGTGTAGTGGCAAATGAATGCCCATTTGTCAGTTTTACACATAATGTCATAAAGTGCCTGAAGGTTCAGGTATGCTCTGGACAGAAGTGACTAGTAAGGTGCTTGTAATGTCCTGGGGCTAACCATGTCGTTTTTCAGATGAAGCAAATTGAATGTAGCATCTGATGCCATATGGTTTTAGTGATTCAAGGGGCATTCCTCTATGCTCCTTGGATGTCTTTAGATCCTAGGCAATGTAAATTTGCTTCTAATTTGTCCAGGAGAAAGGAAAAGTGTATCCTTTGGTACTCTTGAAGAGAACTTTCTAGCAAATGCCATTGAATTATATAAGCTTTGGACCAGAAAGGGCATTTTCAAAAGTCAATATCTACTTCTTTGGTATAATATTGTGGAATTGGAATAGGGTTAAATAGACTGCATGCACAGTATGTAACCTTACAAGTCAAAGGGATAAACCCCAGCAAACTCGTTCTAGAGAAGAAAATTTTTTATGGAAAATGTTGATGAGTTTGGGACATGCACTGGAAATGATCATACACACCATAATGCACATTATGATACACAATAGTGAACACTTTATATGCATCTTTGATGTCTTAAATTTCGTTATTATGATAAATCCTCACAATATTAGGAAAACCTGCTAGCAATATAAACTGGGTTCTTATTCTTATGTCGGGATATCCATATTTCTTTTCTTCAATTTATGACTCTCGTAATGGCCATACTAATTCAGACCTAAGCCTTCCCCTTGCTCATGGTGTACAACCGTCATGAAGATCATTGTTATGCAGGGCTTGGCTTATTTATGACATATTTTCAGCATTTTCTTGTTACTTTTAATGAAGTGTCTTCCAGGGTGATGAGCTCTTGTCTGTCAACGGTGAAAGTGTTGAAGGTAAAACAGCTTTTGTGGCATCCTCATTGCTTCAGGGGCCTAAGGAAACATATGTGACTGTTGAGGTTGTTCTCAGTTTATTGTGTTTTAAGCATGTGTTCTTCAGCTACACTTGCTTTGCACTTTCAGACAGTCTGTGCTTTTCATGTTTCCTAGGTTAAGCACCCAGATTGTGGGCAAACGGAAACAATAAGAATTCAGAGGCAAGTTACTGCTCGTACTCCAGTACTTTATCGTGTGGAACCGATGGAAGATGGAAAGACAATAGTTGGTTATATACGCCTAAAGGAGTTCAATGCATTGGCAAGAAAAGATCTTATTATAGGTAACAATGCTTTCAAGCTTAATGTTTGCAAAATTTGATCTTCTTACATAATAAATATTTTAGATAGCTAAATTTTACCAAATAATGCGAAGATCTGATTATTATTTACTGGTTGTTCAGGTCATAATTTTCACTAGTCCCTTATCTACTGCTACTTCTCTCACATTACCATTATGTTGTTTTGTTTCACTCTTTTATGACTAGATATATCTGCATCTTCTCCTCCCAGAAATATGACCACATTTGTTATTTATGATGTATATTTTGGTCAAAAAATTGCTAATTATGGGAGTATTTTCTTTTTCTTTTCATTTTTTCCTTGTTTACTAGAGAAAATGGGAGAGTTTATGCTTTCCTAACTCTTTTATGGTTGAATGCATGCAGCACTGAAGAATCTTCAAGATTCTGGGGCTTCCTATTTTCTTCTGGATCTGAGGGACAACCTTGGTGGACTAGTTCAGGTTTCTGAACATGCTTCTATCTTTGAAGTTTGTGCATTCATATTGTTTCTTGTCCTTTTGAGGACAAGAATGATGAGTATTCAAAATGAGGTCATGACTTTGTTTTTTAATTTTCTGCTGTTTGTTTCTTTTGTGATGCACTAGAATATGCAGCCTACTCTCGATGATTGCCAAGACGAGTAATGTTGGATAGATTTTAAATGAAAGCAAATTATTTGGGTGTGCAATCATGTATGATGTTGTTGAGGGAAAACTTTAGCTCTTGCATTAACAAGAAATGCAATCATGTATGATGTTGTTGAGGGAAAACTTTAGCTCTTGCATTAACAAGAAATCTCACTTTAGTTGGGGGATGGCACAGGTGTTCCCAGGACAGTCACTGTCGATGTTTGGTTGCTACTAGCTAGCATACCATCAGAAAATTGTACGCTGTGGGATATCTTTTAGGCATCATGTTCATATTTGTTTTAATCAGATTTATTTTGTGAAAAATTCATTAACTGCTTTCTTGTGACATTGTGTGTGTCAAGTCATGAATCTCTTTCAAATCTAGAAAGTAAGGGTTTTTTTTTTCTTTTTGTAGAAACAAGTTTGTGAGAGAGGAGAAACTCAATTGCATTAGCCCTAATCCCATGTTAATGAGGGATTAGGGCTGGATAATAAAATTACACAAGCAGTACACAAAATCACACAAAATATTAAAAAAAAAAAACATCCATGACATATAATATTTACTAAAAAGCCCCTCATGACATTGACTCTCAATACTCCCCCTCAAGCTGGAGCATAGATGTCAATCATGCTCAGCTTGTTACATCATCTGAGACCTAGATGTTATCCGCTGCAACCTGTAATGATAAAATACCGATCTGATCAAATGTCCATTACTACTTACCATGGCAAGTTCTGCCTTGATGTTATCCACTGCAATCTGTGCTCCGCATAGCATCGACTGAAACTAGGGCATCTAATCACAGCTTCATGTGATCAGCATGATTAGATCCCTGATCAACAACCTGAAACTGCTCCCACATGCCTTAGAGTCTGGAGGTTGATAACAGAAAGAGAGAAAGGAAGAAGAAGATAGAGAAGAGAAAGAGGAACAGGAGGAGGAAGAAACCAACAAAACATGCCGGCATCAGGCAGTCCCAGGGTTAGGATGGCTATGATATCATGTAAAAACAAGTTTGTGAGAGCGAAGAAACTCAATTGCATTAGCAATAATCCCTCATTAATAAGGGATTACGGTTGGCTAATAAAATTGCACCAGCAGTCTACAAAATAAAACAAAATATTTAAAAGGAACCTCCCATGACATATAAATATTTACTAAAAAGCCCCTCACAACATTGACTCTCAACATTTTTCAACAGTTTTTTATCTATAAGATGTTTATGGTGTTTGAAGAGATTTTGTCTCTCAACTGCCTAAGTTAACTTGTCTTTGAGTTCTTTTCTAGTTCTGTACATGGTAAATGGTGCAGGGGGTTCTTTTCTTTTCCCTTAGACTAATTTGTGTTTATTGCTATGGTTTCTGATGCTGCGTTATTTCAATTATAGGCTGGAATTGAGGTTGCAAAGTTATTCTTAGATGAGGGGAACACAGTAAGAGAGTCTTCTTCTGTCTTCATGCAACGTTACATATATGCCATGTGTCCAGTTTAAGCACTGTGATTATTGTTCGTCAAATTTTCTTTCATGGGGGATACATGCAGGTAATTTACACTGTTGGAAGGGATCCACAGGTTCAACAAAGCATTACTGCTGACAGCACCCCCCTTGTTACTGTGCCAGTCATGGTTAGAGCTTGACTTGCTTATTCTTTTGATATGATTGGTGGTTTCCCTATTTTATTTGGTAAATTTTAACTTGACAAAATCACAAGTGCTATTAAAATTATAACTAGTACTGTGCAAATTAAGAGTGTGAATTATCTGCACCAGTGATCCACTTTCTGAAAAGAAAATCAGTGGCTAGACATCGACCCCGAAAGCAGTTCGTCTTCAGTCTAAAGTAGGTGTATTGTTACATCTATGGCACACAGAAGTACAAAACCTAGAGTGGGTTTCGGCTTGAGAGGTTGTATATTCAATGAATGGCTGGAAGAGAAACTGGGTCTTAAATTTATGGCTTTGGAAATCAACTACTACCCATGAATCTTAATTTACAAAAGCTGCCTCTAATTTTAGGAAAGGAAAATATACCTGATATTTCTAGCAATGTCCTTCTCCTTAAATTATTCAGTTGTAATTTTCGAAGTACCTAACCTGTTGCAAGTTGTGTGTGTACATTCTATGTGTATTTAACTCTAAAATGTCTAAACAATGGACAGCATAACCTGGGAGGTGGTCCTTTTCCTTTCCAAGAAGTTGATTTACTGAGAATTGAAACTGTGACTGAAACATAATCGAGGACTTAGCTGAAACCTTAAAAAGTAGCAGTAATTTTTATCATGTAGTATTTCCTATGGCATGTCCTTGTTATATTGTTGGTAATATATTTTGTTAAATGCTATTGATTAACATTTTCCAGAGATCAAGAATGTGAATTAGGCCAGGAATTGCTATTAAGATTGTCAATTGACGACAGTGAATGCTTAAAGTTCTGGGATTGGTTTGGAATATTAGTGAACTAAATTGATGAAAGTAGATTTCTTTTCATGACAAGTCACTGTGTTGTTTTAGAAGTTTGTACAAATTTACCATTATCCCATGATATTTGTTTATATTTAATTTCATAAAATTAAAATTTTCGCATGACACATATTTCTATAATATTTTGGATATGAACATGTAAGAAATTAGCTTTACGAACTTTATGGCATGTAAAATAGCTAGCCCTTATGTCAAGTATAGCATTTTTAATGTTGGTGGAATGGCATTATCAGTAGATGCTGGAAGTAGTGCAGTGTGTGGACAATGACTATTAGGTTATTTATTCTATCTGTATAGAAGGATGATCATCAGACTGCTTGTGACAGGTTCTTGTAAACAATCACACTGCTAGTGCAAGTGAAATTGTAAGTATTTGGTTTGTCATTTTGTCATCAATGTCATGGTTGCATCTTGTAATGTCTTGGATATGTGATGTTTTTTGGTCAGGTGGCTACTGCTCTTCATGATAATTGCAAAGCTGTCCTTGTTGGTGAAAGGACATTTGGCAAGGTTGGATGGTCTAATTCTGTAAACATGCCTATGCGTTGTTGTATGCTTATCTGTTACTCATTTCTTCAGTGTATTGGCAGGGACTAATTCAATCGGTGTTTGAACTCCACGATGGTTCTGGCGTTGTTGTTACTGTTGGGAAGTATGTGACGCCAAATCATGTAGACATCAATGGCAATGGAGTTCAACCAGATTTCCTCAAGAAACCAGGCACGGTTCTGCTCTTTCTTTTCTCCGGCATCACTTGCCAACTATAGGAGAAAGAAGTAACCTTAACTCTTTTCTTGCAGATTGGAACGAAGTCGCAAAACGTCTGGCATCCTGCCGACTGCATAATAGCTGATGTCAAGTCTGCATTGTTCTTTCAGCTCCTGCACTTATAAAAGACTTCCCTTTTTTATGTGTTCTCTGCCTGTCTTTCAACGCGTCATCCATTGTAACTACTTCCGCATGTAGCATCTGAAATCAGAATTTTTCTGTGATTGATAAATGTTCAAGCAATCTAGCTGACTCACTGGAAGCAAGGAACCACTGGGTTTTCAAAACTCTAGCAGGTAATATTGGTGGCAATCCTAGGTCTATATAGTTTATGCCAACATATCCCTTATATCATTTATTTTCTACAGAAGATATTCGTCGGCAGCCTTGTTGAAGCTGATATCTTTAATCTAAGCATGTGGTTCCATCTGTGGCAGTACCATACCCATTGCAGACCACAAATGTGAGGTATTCACATTTTCGTTACCCAGCCTGTTCTGCAGGTTAAGCTGTTTATGCTTTTTGCATTATAATAATTTAACGTTCTCCTTACTCGCCCCAATATGCAACTATGTTATTCTATCTCTAGCTAATCTTAACTCCTAATACTGTAGGACTACAACTTCTCAAACGTTCCATCAACAGCGCACATCCATTTATCCTGGTCAAGACAAAGCCATTAAAGGCATGCTTAGCATACTATGGAAAAGGAGAAAACTGAATGAATCATTTTCAACTCTACGTGATAAAATGTCACTGGTTTGTTACAATATCGTACTCGTTTCTGTTTTCTGTTACTGTGGACTGCTAATTGGCATCACAAGTTGATATAAAGTTCTGTGAACCTAGATTATTGCAAAGTAACACCGGAAAGCAAATTTAGGAGAAAGAAATGAAGAAGGGAACTGCAAAAATTATTACTTCCTATTCTTTAAGTAAAGAAAAAGACATACCAAGTACGGTTCCATAACCTGACATACCGTTGAACCGGCTTGGTGAAGTCCCAATCTTCTGCCATGTTTTGAAGTGGCTAATCAAGAGTTTCTAGTAGCCACTGTTTGTGGGAAAGATCTTTTATACAATGTTTCCTGGTTCTCTCCTTTGGTAAAATGCTTTCCCACCAGATCATTGAAGCTGCTCATAATTTGTTTGTATAAGAAAGCATTTTTTTTTAGAAGTGGACCCATATTCTCAAATGCTTACCATATGAGCTTTCGTGCTTATTTTCCGTTGACCTAAAGAAAGTGCCTAACAGTACATTCGAGCACATTTGAGCTCGAGTACGTATGCAATGTTCTTGAATGGTGCTTTTGAGTCTTGAGGAAAAATTGTTCCCTTTGCTTAAAGGGCAAGGTTAAACTGTGAGTAATTAGTTCCATGCGATCTATCAATCGTGATTATTTATTTCTACTCTTTCTCTCTCTCTCTCTCCCTCCCTTTCTATGCAACAATTCATCAAAGGGCTAGCTAACCTTGGCGGTTGCATTTTGCTGCCATTATGATCTTCGTAACGTACTGATTTTTTTGCCGTGATTACTTGTTAAAGTTTGAACCCATCGCGAGCAAAACAAGCTCCCGAAAAGTTTATACGGAGATGATGTGGAAAAGAAATGAATGGGCCTATGAATGGACAATTTTCCAATTTTATAAAATGAAGATACGTGAGTTGTTGATGGAAGAACAAACAGAAGGCTAGAGAAGAAGCAGAACTTGCAAGTAATCATGTAAATCTCTCACTTTAAGGAGATCTATTTGAGTCTAATTTGCAGCCCAATGCGTGGTTCAGTTGGCAATGCCGCCTCCCTTTTTGAGCAAGGCTGGTGGCATGTAGAAGCTCGCTAGGTCATGACGGTTGTTGTGGAGATTACTCTGCTTATTTGTACGCATGTTATCACCATCGTCGTCCTCATCGTGATCATTACCCAATGGGAGGCGATCAAAGGTGGCATTCAGGAAAGTTGCAGCCATGATGATCACCGGACCTGAAGCAATGAGAGGACCGACGGCAATACCTCCGACAACCTGGCCTTGCACACCAGCCACGTAAATTGTGAATCCTGTCAACCCCGGAACGGCTGGTTGTGGTACAAAAGAACCCAACAGGGATAATATCTCAAATCGCCCATGCAAAGTGACGCTGGAACTAGAAGATGCAGGTTGCCGGAAGGTCACGTTTACAACATACCCGCTCCCACTTAGTATACAAACACCACATTGCTTCCTACGTGCAAAGCTAGCAATGCATTCTCCAACATCACAACCAGAGCTAACTTCCATTGCATGAGCTTTGAGCGCGTTTGCACTGTCATGTGTGATGATTATGGGAGGCTTTGGCCTGTTTTTAGAGCCGGCTGGCCTACCACGCCGTCGCCGCAGTGAGTCATTGGTCGAAACCTTGGTGCCAGCGACTGAAACTAAAAGGGCTCGGGCATTGCTAATGGCTTTGTTGTTGTTCTCATCTTGAGGAACCATAGATGTCACAGGAGGAATTTTTACATCAGCCCCAGCCATGTGCACGTATATTTCCTAGGGAACTTGTTTCTCCTAGCTGCTTTATGAGAAGACAGTTCTAACTGTGATTCTCTTCGGAAAAGAAAGTATAAGCTACAGCAAAACCATTTCATCGGGACGATATTAAGTAGATAGCGGTGAAAATAAAATAAGCCCTTATGTTCATCCAGAATTAGGAGATGGTTCAGTACAACCAACCAACCCTCACACTGCCAAAGTTTTAATTAGATTTCAGAATTAGGACATAGTTAAGTACAACAGTCACCTGTAAACAGTTGCAATAATTATTGTTTCCATTGATCCTACTTTCTAACAACAGCCAATATCCTCACAAGACCGCTCACCTAGAGCATGCATGTGGAAATGTGCACCGAACTAGCACGTTTGCATACAGAGCAACATCAGAAGCACTTTCAGAAACTTAAGAAGCAGAGAAACTATATCAAGAAAATGCGACGGAACAAAATGCCGTTGCTGTTAGAGGACATTGTTACAGAAGAGCTAATCATAAAGCATAGCACTGAAGAAAAAAAGTGAAAAGGATTAAATTAGTTAGTCAAGCGAACATACCTAAGTCCAACTAGAATACAACCTCCAGCACAGGCCAACCAGTAATCTGTTCTCGTGGAACACAGTTTTTTCTTTTTTCGGTTCACTTATTATGTACAGTTAAAAGCAACCTCAAACTGACAGCTTTAAATATAAAACGTGACAAATTCTGGAGCAGCCATCATAGACTCATTAAATTACCCAGAAGAATCAGTAGGTATGCGCCCAGATTTGATGAGATTGCTGAGAAGCGGGGACTTGAGTAGTGGAACCATCAGCTTGCGCTTGCTGGTGTTCCAGGCCTGCCTGTGAAACTCCAGACTGGGAATGGTAGAAATTGGGGTAACCGGGGGCAGGAGCAGTATAATGTGAAACCTGCTGCACCTGTCGGAATGTGCTTTGCTGATTCTGTTGCCCTTGCAATGTGTAGTATGTATTTGTAGGAACGGCAGATATGGACCTTGAACCAGGAGCATGCAACCACATTGCAGAGCCTTCGTTCTGTCATTAAACATGATTCAATGTTAAGAAATCACCGACAGAAGAACGGCATGCATCAAGCAAATTCAGTCTGAAGATACCTGTGGTACAGACACAAAATGGCTGCTGCTGTCCTTAAACTGAGAGCCAAGAATATCATCATAAACCGTAGGCGTACCTCCAGCACTTGTAGAGGGATTCAATGCAAAACTTGGCGGAACGCTTGCAGAACTCCCAAAACCACCATAACCAGCAGCCATGGCTGCAGAAGGGGTCAAATTGCTCATGGTGGAAATGCTGTTTTTATACTGAGGCAAAGAATATTTCATTCCAGCCCCATGTGCAGCTGTAGGTGTTGGATAGCCACTATTCCCAGCATATGCTTGAAATGCAGAAGGTAAGTAAGCAAAACTTGGTGGGCCATAGGTATAGCTTAACATGCTGTTAAAATGTCCTAGAGGAAGAGCAGTGGGCTGGGAATATGCGTGCAAAGGCACATGCTGAGGAAGACTTGGAGCAGTGGGCAAATTGCCACCTGGAAGGCTTTGTGCAGTTGACTGAGTAGGGAAAACATTAGGCTTTCCTACCTGCATAAAAGTAGTTTCACATTAGTTCTTTAAAGTTGTTTAAACCTAAGCTGGGACTTGCATTGAAGAACAGGAATAAGCAAGAGTCGTCATGACACCTCAGGTGTAGAAATGCTTGGACCACTGATGGAGGATACTGTGCCACTGTACTTTGTTGGCATAGATTGGGTGGCGAGGAATGGTGAGTACACAAGCTCAGTTTCTCTACCAGGCTGTGCTGCAGATGTCAAGAAATTGCTCTGTGACGAACTCCCATATCCTTGCTGAAGACAATCAACAAGAAGAAGAACGTCAACATTAAAATCTAAAACATAAATCTGGAAGATTGCAGCAAACTAGCACAGCCCGGTCATATGAAGACAATAATACACTTCACTCCTGACAAAATTTCAGGAAGCAATTCAAATAACAAGGAAAAAATTGTCCTCCAATTGCTAAATCCAATAAAAGTCCTTCCTATGAGCTTAAACAGGTGAAACATTTCAGGCTGTACAGCACGTATTTTATTTGAAAGAGAATTAGTTAAAAATCACAGGTCAGACTCAAATAACGGAAAAGCCATAAACCCCCTTAAAAAGAGAGAACTTTAACCCAAAACTACTTATTGTGTTCGATGGCAACCTGCAGGGAAGACAAAAGGTTCTCCAAAAAGGTCACCCAAATAATTTCATCAGGCTACCAAAAGTCCCCAGAGAAGTCAAGGCTCAACAGGAGAGAAATAATGCAGTACCCATGTCAAGATGAGGTGGATATGAAAGGAAAGAATGAAAAGCACATGAGAAAAGCAACGAAAATAAAATAGGAATATAAATGATCTCCGTACGTATGCACACACCAATATTCGACTCTTAAGAAGATATGTGAAAAGTAGTCAAGATCATGATGACTTAAAAACTAAGCAGTTCAAGTAATCAGAGTGCCAGAGAACTCAAGTCAGTTGGAAACGAAGTCAACAACATCCCAACGACACAAACATGGAAGAAGGCTTGACAATCATGATGCGGGCATGTGCAGGCATGCCAAGATCCCTGTGAGCCTAAGAAATCTTATAGTTGCGATCTAAAACCCAAATTAATTGAACCGCTTCATTGTGCATATGAAGAATTCATATTTCAGTGCAACTGGAACAAACCTCCTAAATGGGTATTAGGATGTTAGAGTGTGCTGATCGAAATAATCAGATCCAAAATGCATAGATTGGCAAGAACAAGATGCAGTAGTGACAATGTGCAGTAAAATTCTCACTTGTCAGCAGAATAACCTTCCAGCAGAGGAACAGTTTCCAACAATCTAACAATAAAATAATACATGCCTGCATCAGAGTAGCCGCTCAATCATGTCTTCCTTATGCCTTGTTAGCAAACATTACAGTCACAGATGTAACGAGCAGAATTTATCAGAAGAGAGAATATTGGAAATTGGAATACTGGTCTTCAATCTTGATCATAAAATAAAAATAGCTGTAATTTAAAAAGAAAGAAAAACCAAAAAACTTAAGACTAAAATGTGTGCAACATAGCGAAATTACCATAACACTTGTCAAGGGGGAAAGACCCTGATCTGTTTGCCTAAATGGATATGACGAGACAGTATCTTGCTCAGGGTTTTCAAATCCATAATTGGGCACAGATGTTGGATATGGGTATAGATGTGCCTGTGATGCTTCCACCTTGTCGTCTTTGACAACCTCTAGTTGTTGAGATGCAGAATCATATGTTTCCAGAGAATCACTTCTAGGAGCAAGATTCTCAAGTTCAGCAGTTTGTCGATGATCGCTCTCAGAGTACTCAGGGTTTCTGCATAAAGATTGAGTTAGTAAAGAGGTATGAATCCATAGACTGAGTCTGAATGGACCTGTGTAACAGCATACCTGGCATCAGTTTCCCCTATGGAAGAGGAAACTGCTGATAGAGAGACCTCCTCCTGGTTAGCCTTTGAAACTTTGGTTCCAAAAGATGCAGAAAATGCAGCACTGATACCAGAACCAAAGCTACCAAAGCTCAAATGGGAGCAATCCACTGAAGGATCTTGAAGATGATTTGGCATGATTACTGTCATATTATCCTCTAATCGTGATGATGCAACTTCATCTTTCCCTAAACTCAGCTGCTGCAACTGTGTCAAGTTTGATGACAGGGCTGCATTAACATCCTCAACAGATGTAGAAACAAGGTAATCTTGTGTAGAATGAGCTGAGTCATCCCCAACCCCTGCACAAATAAGACAAAAAGTTAGACTTGTGCATGATCTGATAAATATAAAAATCAAACATAAATCCAAATAATTTAATAACTCTGAGCAATTTTAATACACCAACAAAAGGCAGTTCGGCAATCGATCTCTTTAAGGTTTTGTACCTAGAAAACTCCAGTTCTGATCAAAGGCAAACTCCCTTACTGCATTGTTAACTTTAACCACACCTCTCGTTAAGTTTAGCAACAATACCTCATGAACTCCGTTTCTTTCATTCATCTGATAGACTGATACACTTGTTTTTACTCCAACGTCCTAAGAGCTTTAACCATTTTCTTTCTTGGGAAATAATGATAAAAAACGTGATAAAATGATCACAGTATGTTTGATATTTTGCAGAATTGTCACGCCTCCAACAATTGAAATAAAGCAGAAAGGCTGAACATCTTGCTTGAGAATAGATTCTTGACCACTTTAAAACCATACCATGAGTTTTTCAAGAAAAGGACATCAAAAAGGATTGTGTGACAAAAAGGTACCAACCTGCAACTGAATGATGAAATTACATGTAAATCTGTTGGCAAATGAATCACCTTAGCAAAATCAGAAAAGCATATACATTAAGTACAGACCAAGCATAAGTAATGCTCAGATTTTCAGATGCCTAAATCATTCAAAGAGACAATGGCACATCTGTTGGTCTATAATCCAACTGAACATGGATGTAACACTAATGCACACCATGCAACCAGTGCAAGACCAAACAGAAGCATGTATGAACCATATCCCTGGACTTGCCCTAATGCACACTGTGTTATGTTTCTAACAGAAAACACATAAACCAATATCTTATTAGCATGAATTTTCATTAATTATTTCCAGGTTACCTCCAGAGTTTTCAAAGGTCACTCCTTGAGATTGGTACGCAACATGGGCACTGTAGTGAGCATCTTTGAAACGACTGGACTCATGTGGGACTCCAGAATTCTCCATGACTATATGCATATCTGCTGCTGGTGCAGTTCCACTTGTGTCATCAGGTAAAGGCTGAATACCAACACTTTGATCTGAAATGGACAGTTCATCTTGCTGAGAGCTGGAATTCATGTCAACCTTCTCTGTTTGAAGATTTGATATCGCATTCCGGTTAGAGTAAACAGCCGAAGCACCTGGTGGATCTAATATGGAAGAAGGTGTATTTGTGGAGGAATGCTCTACCACTGGCCAGCCATCATCATTGATATGCTGAGTTATAGCTACATTTGATTCATGGTTCAATGCACTTCGACTCTCAGTTGTATGGTCTTGTGGAGATGATAATTCATGTTGGGGAACAGATGGAACTGGTGCACTCATGGGGGATTGTTTGACACCATGGTGGGACAACTGTGTTGGATTTGTACTTTGCAGTGCCTGAGAAGCTGAAATGGTTGAAACTGGCAAGCTAGGTGGTTTATTTTGTGGCCTTCCAGACCTCACAATGTCTGCCATGGAAGGCTGACCAGGGATTCCAATCCATGGAGACTGATATCCTGATGTAGGTTGCGAAGACAACAAGGTGTCAACATCTGAGTCACCTGTATGCCTGGTGCCCTCAACAGGCACAAAGTCACTGCATGAATGAAAATTAGATAATTAAGCAGGTGGAAGGCATAACACATAAACATCAACAGAAGAAAATTAGATGATCAGCCTGCTGAAATCTAAAAGGATAAAAAGATCATGTAAAACAAGATATCACCTAAAACCATCCAAGTCCAACAATATATTTCTTTTGTTGGTCGATATGTATTAGATGCACACCTTACATGAGTTAATACAAATTCTTGTAGATCATTGTATTTTCTATATTGATAAAAAAGAACAACATATCACAAGTTTTAAATTCTTGAGTAGTTTTGCACTTTAATGGGAGACTATAAGAGCAGTTTATGCAAAAAATAGTAAGTAGGCTCATATGTTTTTTTATGATATTTATTATTGTATGAAAATCAATGAAAAAGGATAAATATTGTAAAAAAATAATTTAAATTGCAAGAATTTGTCGTAAAAGATTCTTTATGATGTCTACATCCTTCATATAGACGGGCTGTTCTACAAAAACTTCAGAATGTCAGATGTGAACCATTCAAAAAATTGAAAATCATCACCATTCAGCGCACTTGACTACTCAACATGTGCAGGTAATTCCTAAACTCCAAGAAACACCCACGTTTCCTCATGTATTCTTGTAAAGACACATGATTTATATACAATTCATTTCCTGAAACAGTAGGAAAAGAAATTGGTGAAATACCAGATTGAGAGCTAATCCTAGGACTTTCACTAAAGGTATCACATTCATATAGTTGTTTTTATGAAAAATATATTTGCAGAATAACTTCACTATTTAGTCATGATTTCAGAAGCCATGATTGTAACTGGATCCTTTTTCAATTATGTGAGAGTACCTGAAAATTCATCCAAGCAATTTCTGGGACTATATTACACAAAAAACAAACCCCCACTTGCATTAAGTTCATTAAATGCATCCAGTTAACAGAACAAGGTCGCTAAAACCTAAGAGGGAAAAAAAATAAATTCTGGGATCATTCTTGAAACTTGAAAGACAAAAACTAAATGAAAGTTACAAGACGACTCTTGAAGAGTTATATGGATCATAGCCATAAATATTGTTTTCGAGTTTTCGACAGCAAAGTTTTTTTCCTCGGGAAAATTTCAGGAAAATCTCATCAATTTTTTTGAAAAAAAGAAAAATGTAAAAAATTAGGTAAAAATAAAATAAATGAAAAATTAATAAGAAGACATTAGAAAACTAGACAAAATCACAAAAATAATGTCTTAATGATGATAAGAATGATAATGAACAATTTCATGTAAGTTTAAAGGCAAATCCATGATGTCATGTCATTAACCTTTAAAAGAGAAAAAAGAAAAAAAAGGGAAAAAGGCGGGGAAAATGTGCATGCGTTTACCTGGGTTTTCCTCATTTTTAACATTTTTTTCTTATTATGATATTTTCGAAATTATCACTATAATTGTGGCTATGTTATGGATGGTCTGCACAGAACAGAAAGATGCCTATAAGTATAGGTCAAATTAATTTTATTTCTGTAGAAGGGTCATTGAACACAATCCACCCACTTATCCCCAAGTTTATACCAGTTGCACCAAAAAAACTGAAGATGCTCTTCCTTATGGTCAATCAGGGGCTAATCGATGTAATCATATGGATAATGCAGGTCAACAGGCCAACTAACCAGCCAGGCCAAATTTAGACAGGTCCACCTATTGACAGACCAGGTCAAGCCTAAATCATTTTGGACCAAGCTAGAAGCTAGCTTCACCAATGTCCACTGGAAGAGCACCAAAGCCATGTTCGGACCACGGTCATGGCTGCTTCTAGGGATCAAAGGCAAGGAATGTGTACTCGGGCATGGCATCATACAACAACCCTCCAGTTAAAAACTAAATGCAGTGATAAGAGGGCCAACCTTTCCCTCCACTTCCCTGCAAGCAACCAGTAGAGACAATGACATTTATTTATACTCTACATACTGTAAAATACCCTGTCTCTTACTAATATAACTTCCTCAGTCAGGAGGTGGATAAAGAAACATGCTTCAAAACAAATTTAGGAACAAACCAATAGAAAATATGCAGAAGACCAATTTTAACATAAATTGCATGCACTACCTTAAACCCATCGCATAAGTAAAGATCAAGTGATGGACTGGATGATAACATGAACTGCAGTAAGATGTTGAGTTATGGATAACATGAACTGCAGTAAGATGTCGAGTTATGGATGAGAATGGTTATGAATCATACAAACCCACATGGTTATCGCTCAAAACTAAGAACTTAAAACAATGAAGCTCAAGTAAAATTACCACATAGAAATGGTATGAATCAGAATTACAAGTTATGTATTCATAGAATAAGATGACACAAAACAAGATTTGGTTATTGATCCAAACATAGTAAAAATGAAAGAGGAGCTAACCCACTCCAAAACATCAAACACAAGCATGTTGAAGGAAATAAGATTAATTACATTAGGTTTCCCCAGAACAATTAATGATATAAAGGAAAGAAGCCAAACACAAAGATCTGATTATAGCATTTTATAGTTTATACACCACTGTAGCAATGAAAAAAAGCACCTTGCAGAATTCAGTCTCCTGTTATTGTTGCTTCCTGCCATACCGGGTAAAGATGCCAAAGAACTGGGAACTACATTTGTACCATTTTCTTTCTTCTGTGCAACTTTACCACGGGCTCCCCAGAGTCTAGCAAAACAATTTAAAAAACAAAGAGAGGAAAAATGTAAGCACAGCATGTCCAAACCAAAACAGCTCCTATCATGTAATCATCAAAAATGTCAAGATCAAACTAGCATACCAGTTGATCCATATTGTGTGGTCCCAGTACGGGAAGCAGTACGGTCAACTCCAATCCTACCTGCACGGCCCGAGATTCCACGAGGCTTGGAGTCTGAAGACTCTTTTACCTAAAATGCAGAAGGAGAAAAGTTAGAGACACTACCTCGGATGGCTCATTTGATTTGACTGGGAAAACACGCTATCAATCTTAAAGAAATTTCTATTCAAATTTAGATTATGTAAAAACAGAAGTCTCAGATACACCCCAGAGGTACATTAGTCCTGTTGCTGAGGAGATTCAGCAGCACTTCTTGAACAAGAGAAATTTACAATGAACTAGAACAGGAACTAAATTTTTTAACACATTTATGGTAGTAAAATTACTTTAAAATAAATACTATATTTTTCACTGACCTCTTTTTTCTTTTCTCGTCTGCTCTTCACCTCATGAAAAGGATCTAGAAGAACAATCAACAAGTTACAAGATATTTCACAACCAAATTTAGAATATTCCAAACATTGGAGAGTGCAAAACATATTAGAAGCAATTTGAAGGGTATGGCAGATTGTTGCTTCCAAAATTTTCCACTTGTATAATATTAGGATTGCAAGACAAAGATGGAACTGATTTGACAGGATAACCTAAAAAATCTCAACAGTTAAAACGAGTATCAACATATTAAAGAATAAAGACACTTAAAACAGCAATAAATGATAATATAATCAATCACAACCAGATAACTACCATGAAATTTTAAACGTTGGTGCAAAAATCTCTAGATGCTTCATCATTTAGTTTTGTGACATGAACCATTTGGTTGCTCTTTGTAATGACAAGTATAAATGCCACCATACCACGGTTGCTGTAGGCTCAAACAAAATGGCTCGAGACACCAATGTCTCATGGTTACAGAGGTACGAACATGCCATGCCAATCCTAGAAAAGCAAAAAACGATCCTTCACATTCTTCATATCCATTAGTTTATGACGTAAGCTTCAAAGGATCCAGCCAAGGGAAGCTCAAGTCTGATAACCAGCACTTATAGGTAGTGAAATCGTCAATGGGAATAGCTAGGCTGTAATCAGGAAAAATCAGTTAAACAAAAACCTAAAGACATGTCCTCCTGCCATCTGACTGGAACACCACTGTCAGCATATCAATATTACAAATTGAGGTAGCAATAGACCGAGCAACCCTATCAGAGCAGAGTACGAGTGAAGTAGAAAATAACATCTCCCTCCACGATAACTACAAACAACAGAATGGTCGGATGATCAAACCACGAACTCGATGATTGCGCTTTATTGAGTCAAGCAAGAGTCCCAAGAACAAACGCACCCTCACAGCAAAGGTACCAAAAGCCTAAGCACTTAGAATGCCACAAAATAATACCCAGAAGAAACAATAATAAGGACTACCCAGAAAAGGATAACCAAGCTATACTGTCGAACCAAAAGTAGTGGCAGAAGAAAGACAAGGTTTTTCCCAGACGGCCGGCGATACCTTGCGAGAGAAGCCGGTGGACGGCGTCGTTGGGGTCCATATTGCACTCCTTCAGCATGGCATAGATCTCGTGCTCGGGGCAGTTCACAATCTCCTTCAAACTCTGCACGATCTTCCTCGACGTCGCTGGGATGGCCACGACAGTGGTCCCGCCGCCACTGCCTCTGCCATTACTGCTGCCGTTGTTGCTGCTGCTGCCCATCTCCTCCTCCTCCTCCTCCCTAAAAGGCAACAGTGGCACTCTCCCTTCTGTTCCTCCCTCAACCCCCTCTCAATAAGCCGACCTCCCCACCAAGACCAACACCGCAAATAACCACGACCACAATATTGCCCACGAGAGATATCCTCTTCTCATCTATTGGGTCGTCTTCCTCATCCCACCTTTCCTGGCCAACGCCGCTCTCTGTTCTCCGAGTCTTTTAAAGAAGATTGGAGAGAGGAGGAAGGGTTTGCTATGTGGGCAACTGTAAGGAAGAGGGGCAAAAGCAAAACCAAACCAAATCTCCTCAGAGGAGCTTAAAAGGAAGGGCACAATCGCTATCTCAAGGGCACACCCCCAAACCAAAAACAAGAGAGATTATGTATGTGTTGATCTTCTGGCTTTGCCCTCGCCCTGTTTACTTTTGAAGACTCGAATAAGAAGAGGCCGAGGCAGCCAGTAGAAGAGAGGAGTTAGGTTTTCTTCCCTCTTCGGGTGTTTGCAAGAATTTTTAGCCAGAGGAGGCGTGGTGGGACGCTTCCTTTGGGTGGGCTTGGGCCTCCGCGTGGGGCGGTCCGGAATGATGAACCGGGCTTCCTCTTAGCTTGATCTGGGTTCGACTCTGCTCGGTTTGGTTTGCCTGCGCCTCTTTGGGCCGCCTTATAAATGAGCTGCGATTAAAATCCCCAGGCTTGAGTTTGTAGCTTCTGGAATGAGAATCAACAGTTTAATTGTTTTGACTTATTAAGCTCTACTAGTTGTCACTAAATTCATTTAGTGTGTGTTTAGCTAAGAAAATCCAGCAAACCCTGAACAGTCCGCTTCCAGGTTGGACATTGTTAATGAACTTGGCATTTTAAATTATTTAGGTAAACCCCTAAAAAAGTTTAGGTTTTCATATCTTCCCCTTTCTGTTGTCTCTTAACACTTTGGTACTGTTTCATGATACATAAAACTGTTGTCTCTAACACTTTGGTACTGTTTCATGATACATAAAACTAAGCATTGTATGACTATATTCCATTTTTTCAGAAACAATAACAATGTATCGTTATTGTCAAACGGCCCCTTAACCTGCGTAGCTCAATATTATTATAAGGTGGCCTGCATGGCCAGAGGGCGATGTCATAGGGCGTTAAGGTAAAGACTCTTGATCAAGTTTTGCTGGTCACGGGTGTTTGATGTGCCCGCAGTTGGTCGAGCTTGCAAGAGAAAGTGGTCCGATCCTCGATTAGGGTACATACCTCATGGTTGTGACTGAAGGAGGACTTTTTAGGAACAACGCAAACTCTTTTCACGCACTCTCAAGAGGGAGTTAGAAGCAACAAGGAAGAAGACAAAGATTTATGTGGTTCAGAGCAATAATCTTCTACGTCCACGACCGCACAGATCTTTCACTATTCACTCACAAATGAACACAGACACTCTCAAAGAAAAAAACCAGAAAACTGCGGCCCTCCTCTCAACATAAAGATTAGGGCGAAACCTGCATTTGTATAAAATAACTTAAATGCCCTTACATAAGAAAAAATTCATACACCAATGGTATTGCATATGAGTGTCCAGTATGGATCAAGTTCCATACACCAACATGGGTCCGGTTGAGCACGGACAGTAAAAATAGACTTGGGTTTGCTTGAATCCGGCGATGAATCTAGTCGGGCTGGGCTGACTTGATCCGATACAATATATTACTATTAATATTTTTCACATATGTATATATATATTCTTATAATTATATGTAAAACATAAATATTTGAATTTTTTTCATTACAATTGGATTAGGGTAGCCTGAACCAAGCTTAGATGCGATCTATGATGGCTAAGTCCAGTCGCAGTCAAAATGGGGCTCTCACCAGACCAGCTTGGCCGATGCCCAGCCCGCCCTATGAACAACCATAATTTTCAATAGAAACACGATAAAGGACGAGCTACTTTGCGCTTTCAACATTGACTTCAACAATAGCTTTGTCCTGATCTTTCGACGCAAACGACTCTAATGCACTCATTGAGCTAGCCTACAAGTTATTATACCTTTATGGGGATTGCTGAAATCTATCATTGCTCTTGGAAAAGTTTGCATGAGATTTTTGAAGACATCCTCATGCTTGCTTGCCCTACTTTCGCTTTTCATTTATCTTCAACATTATGGTACAGAAACCCTCCTTATGCGCGATTATACACGTGAATTCTTTCTTTCTTTCTTCTTCTTCTTCTTCTTCTTCTTCTTCTTCTTCTTCTTCTTCTTCCCCAACGGCAATCTGAGAATAGGCATATCACTAGTCCATTCCTCGTCTTCGAAGTTTTGTTGGCATTCCCATTTTGTGATTTTCCTGCCTGTCCCTATCTTTGTTTTCCTTGTTCATAATCTTATAACTCATAAGCAGATGAGAGCTTTGGATTCAGCATCGAAAAACATGCAAATGAGACTTGTATCTTAATTCCAAACAAACATGATAATCGTCCATGAATCGATTGTGCTCGAGGGCTGTAACATAACTGGTCAGATTAATGGGCCAGTGAAGTGAAAATATAGGTTGTCAGTTTGGTTTTTGATGGATGCACGACACTCTCTACTTGACGTATATACTATTTTCTACGGAGGTTTCAAAGTAGTCATGAACTCTACGAGTAGGGAGAAAGAGAGAGGAGCTTCGGCCTCTTCATCGTATCTCTTCTTAACCATGAATCTGCCTATTATAAATTTTTTAAAATTCGAAGTAGAGATGTAAACAAGTCAGATCGGAACCATCTAAATACATTGTGGCATCGGACAACATAAGAGCTTGAAGTAAAGTGAAACAGCTGTTTATTTAAACATCTTATGCTAAAGAATAAGAAAACCCTCATATCAGATCCAGCCCACTTGCAGCTCAATTAAGAGATAGGGGCCCCTTCCCTTCCTTCCCTTTATTAAAAGACAACTGCCCACAATAATTGGGAGGAAAGATAAGGATGAACGTTGAGTAACGGGCACCTGACCCATAATATCCAGCCCGAAATTTCTGAACCAACCAGGAGATCAGCCACCCTGCTCCGGACTCATCTCGACGAAACATGTATCAGTAATTGAACTCTTGACTTGATTCAACTTGATCTTGATTTGAGTCCTGCCCATTAATTGAACTTGATCTTGATTTGAACCAACTCACTACTTAACGAACAGTTTACATCGGCGCATTGAACTCTTTTAACACCTTTGATGAGCTACCATACATTTTTTTCGTAGAAAACACGCTTGAGTGAGATGCTTTGTCATGTCAAAAAAGTAGTGGCTCATAAAATTGATATTCTTTTCTTGTTGGGTTAAGTATATTGGTTTAAACGATAAGTTTTCTAATGTATATACGTTAGCCAATATATATAGATGGAGACTAACTGAAGCGTTAAATGATACTAGATTGAGTATTTGAACACTAATGTTGAGAACTAGAGGAGGGTGGGGGAACATCAATGACACAAATCTAGTGGAGAAGGAAAATTGCGAGCCAACACAACCTTTAACCTTGGGGAAAGCGCGAAGAAGCTTTGGCTTCTTGAAGTGACTGTGTGGGCATCCTATGTAATTTTTGAATCATCACTTTGTGATCATAAACCACTCTACCAATAGATATTTTCATGAGCTGGTGTGGGCAGTGACCCATCTCAGCCCCAATGGCGGAGTCATAAAATTTTGACTGAAGAGCACTTACTGATCTCTCACGTATGAAAATGAGTGCTTGTGGGGCACTGGCTTAGGTCTGATATGAACACCACGCGGCTGCACCTAGCTGAACCTAGGTCGAACTTAATGAGAGTGCAAGATTTCAACGACTGGCATGGGCCATGCCAGCCACACAGTAGCTCCGCTACTGCCCAGCCCCCATGTATCTGGAGACTTGTCCTTGAAGAGAGCATCAGAAGGAAAATGCAGCTCAGGTGGAATAGGGTCAGCACCCTTGCGCTGGACAGAAACACAGCCACGAGCAAGTAGACCGCACCAGGTGCTGGTGGACCCTGCAAACTCTGTTCGAACAAGGAAGAGCAGCATGACGTAAGTGGCAGCCTGTTTCATGCCATTGACCGGATGGTGCTGGTCCTCTGATAGTTCAGGTAGCCGCCCGTCACATATAAGCTAGTCACTTTTTTTTTTTTATTCATGTTTTTTTAAAAAAAAAATGACAGCTCTTATAGCATAAGAATTTTGGTAGTAGAAAAATCCATTTTTTTACTAAAATAACTTGAACTGAAACATTATTTATATTGAATTATTGTTTATGAACATCTTCACATTTTGTTTGCACTATTTTGTTAACCCAAAATTAAGCGATCTAGCTTTGTCTCTTACCTAACATCACATATAGTAAGAACATGAAATGATTCTCGTAAAGCTCATTGTCCAATAAAAGATTTGCTTACCTTTGATCGGATTTATCGGGGCGGGGAATCCCAAGTTCTCGAGTCTTTTGATATAATTAAATAATTGCTACAATCGACGGCAGCATACGTAGTTTGAAGTACTTAATTTTCCAGCGTTCTGACCGAAGAAATCATCATATGCCTCCATTTTTTGCAGACTCAAACTGTTAAGTCAACCTCCATATATATATATATATATATATATATATATATATATATATATATATATATATATGTTTCAGAGGGTAAGTTTAAGCTTGATAAAACCAGAGCTAGATTTAGATCTAGATATCAATTGGATCGACCTCAACCAAAGTTCACAAACTTGGAGTAGTAGCTGGTGGACCTAATCAAATTTCTCCTCCCATTTTAGTTCCAAACCCCAAGCAACGCAATTGTAATCCCAACAGGGTGTGCAAAAATTGGCTCCTAAATCAGATATATGCACCTTGTACAAAACCAGATTTCGATATCCGGAAATTAGTTTGGATGCAGATTCAGGTACCAATTGGAACCAGGATCTGAATCTATATCTGAGTCTTGGTTGGATGTACTTAGCCAGATATTGGAGCAAAAACTGATTGAGAAGTTTTGTTGTAGCCATTGCTAGGGATGTCCACAACACCTATGAATGGGTCATTACTGAAATCTAAAGAAGTTGAACGGGTATGATCACCTGAAATTGGGTTCAGATTTGTCTAAGTTAAAATCCAAGCTGATTTACATAAGAGTGGGAGTCAGGCCGGGCCGCCGGCCTGGCCCGGTTCGGCTAGTTTAAGTTTAATTTTTTTTAATTTTTTTTGTTTTAATAATATATATTTATTATTAATAAATATATTTTATATTAAAAATTTATTTTATGATTAAAAATTTATGTTTTATTTTTAAGCGGACCGAGTCGGGCCAGCCTTTACCGGGCCGGATGCCCACCCTTAGATTTACATGGGGAGGTTTCAAATTCTAACCAGAGTTGAATTGGCAGCATCAAAAATTTGATGCTCAAGCTAGCCCACGTCTACATTCACATTCACAGTCCCGCATGGTCTCAAATCTGATTAAACAGGCCTTTTTCACATCTGATTAACCACCAGATTTTTTTTTTTTAATTAGCTGCTGCTAGTTTCGGCCTTAGGCCGAACATGTGCGAGATTTCATGTGGCATTTGTTTATAGTATTTCCTGAATGTATCCTAATCTTTGAGGCAAATTTATATTGTTACTATACCAAACTGCCCAAAAAATTTATTACAGATTGGTAGAATGCCAAAGTTTCAATATTTCATGAATTTGCTCCAATATTTTTTGTACCGATTCATAAAACATTTGCAGGTAATTGCTAAACAGCCCTTAGTATATGCAATATACTTCTTCTTAAATGCCGTTTGACTCGAGACAAATTTTGAGATTCATTTTCTTGGTCTGACATGATCGGAGAAGGACAGCGAAGCCAATTAGATCATACATGTTGTTTTGGGTGGATAAAATAGGATCCAGATGTTGCACATTTTCAAGTTTCAAGTAGGGTGAAAATGGATTAGATTTATACATAATTCATGTTGTTCATTGGCACCTGATATTCTTTTCAGGTGAGACCAAACCTAATTGGCAACACACGCACACGAACAGACGCAGAAGGAACTAAAATTGCACTGGTAAGCGAAATTGGAAATGAATACCATCAATAGATTGGAAATTGGAGCACATTGAAAACACTCATACAAGAGGGAAATCAAAATGGTTGGATCATTTACACCTAGGTAGACCTTCACACATACTCACACGCTACAAGTAGCACACCACGAAATATGACTCACTGGATTTCAATTATTTGTTGACGTGAGAATATAATTCAGCACCTCACTTGCCGGGAACGAAGTTGGTGGCGTAAGCCCAGGCATTGTTGTTTACGGGGTCGGCGAGGTGGTCGGCAAGGTTCTCGAGAGGTCCCTTGCCGGTGACAATGGCCTGAACGAAGAATCCGAACATGGAGAACATGGCCAGTCTGCCATTCTTGATTTCCTTCACCTTCAGCTCGGCGAATGCCTCGGGGTCATCAGCAAGGCCGAGTGGGTCGAAGCTGCCACCAGGGTACAGGGGGTCGGTCACCTCTCCGAGCGGTCCACCGGCAATGCGGTACCCCTCGACGGCACCCATGAGAATGACCTGGCAGGCCCAGATGGCAAGGATGCTCTGTGCATGGATCAGGCTGGGGTTGCCGAGGTAGTCGAGTCCTCCTTCGCTGAAGATCTGAGCTCCGGCCTTGAACCAGACAGCCTCACCGAACTTAACGCCGTTCCTGGCGAGCAGCTCGGGGAAGACGCAGCCGAGAGCGCCCAACATAGCCCACCTAGCGTGGATCACCTCCAGCTCTCTGTTCTTGGCGAAGGTCTCGGGGTCAGCAGACAGCCCAGCAGTGTCCCAGCCGTAGTCACCGGGAAACTCACCAGTGAGGTAGGAGGGGGCGTCGCCGGAGAGTGGGCCGAGGTACTTGACACGGTCTGGGCCGTACCATGGGCTGCCGGAGGAGGCCACCCTGGTGGGCCTGGAGGGGGTCTTCCTCATGGTGACGCGCCCCTCGCCAAGCAGGTTGGAGGCAGCGGAGGGTGTGAGCTTGACGGCATTGCCGGCCAAAGTCGGAGAGGACAGAGCCATGGTTGCCATTGCTTGCTCTTGCTTCGTCTCCTTCCTCCTGCTGAGCTCTCAAGTGTGAGTGTAGGCGAGGGTGAGTGGGTGCATGGAGGGTTCGGGTATTTTATAGCCCGGTGCAAGGTGGTCGCTTTATCTTAATAAAATCTTTCACTTCATTTCTCATTGGCTGGAGGAAATGAGAGCATTTTCCGATCATACAAGTGGCGTTTGATCTGATGACTCGCCGGAGATTTCCCTTTCTCCCATCTTTTGTGATTTTCTCATTCCCATATCCGATTAAACGCAATCCACAATCTCCTCTCAAAAGTTCTCAGCCAATGAGAAACAGCCGAGCTGGCAGTCGCGGTGTTCAATCTCTTTGCGGTCCCCATCTTTCCTGATGACAACGTGGAGCAAATCGGCGAGATAAGTTGGGCCCACAGGGTCAGCTGTCCTCTTGTCATTGGTAGAGACGATCGGAAACTGCCAGCTCAGCATAGATTTCACCTTGTCTGTTGCTGTGACCAAACTTAATCTGATTTTGGGTGAGAAAGAGGTTAACAACTCACCACCTGAGCATGGTTTGAATTATCATTTAATAAGGCATTTGTTGAAATAATTCACATTTTCATAATAATGATGGTGAAAGAAATTTATTTTAGACCTTTTTTTTACTGTTATCTATAATTCTTTATATACCAAAACAATATAAATTAGTCATCGTTTTTAGGTTTATGAGCTCATTTCCGATTATGGTAAAGATGTTTTTGCTAAAATAACTTATTTAATTTATTAATAAATGCACGCAAGCCCATTATTAATTAGTTTTACATTTTAAATAAATTTCACTAGACTAATATTTTATCCTAATCAAGACACACACACACACATATTAAGCGTCAAGTGAGCTACGCATGAAGTCAAGAAATTTACAATCATCTTCTCTTTTTTTTACATTATCTTTTTTTGTTTATTTATTTATTTTTGTAGTATGTCTATCTGTTATCGTCTGCATTTAAGCTATGTTTAGATGGAGGGAAAAAGAAAGAAAAGAATGGATGAAAGGGAAAGAAAAGGAGAAGAAAGGAAATGGAATCCCTCTCAAACTTTGGATTACATTTAAAAAATCGTTTCTTCTTACTAGCTCTTCTTTTCTTTTTCCTTATTCATTAGTCATCCAAACATAGGGAAGACATTTTCTTTCTATTCATTTCCTCTCCCTCTCCCTCTCCTTCCAGGTTGTTAGATAGTGTAGAATAAATAGTTCAACTTAGATTGCAGCGAAATTTCATGACAGTGCACATGTGATTCAAAAGAAGCTCTTTAATAAACAAAGAACGACGAACACATCTACAAATCCAATTTGGTGAGAAGACACAAAAACTGTCTCACTTTTGGCAAAAAAGAAAGGCGAATGAAACGAGCACGCAGATTCATCGTGGCTTTAGCAAAGAAGCTTTGCAAGAAAGAAACGGCTCCGAAACTTCCTCTAAGTTTGAAAAATGGAGGCCGCGTGGCCTGCGGTTCATGGAAACCGGTGGTGCCTCGGACGTGGAAATCTTTATTCAATTCGAATTCTTGGAATTGACTTCCTGTCACTCGCATCAATTTACGCGCTCGCTCGATGAAGCATGAACTCCGTAGGAAAACCACCACCACCTCCATTAATATAATTATTCATGCTTCTCCTCGTAACACAATTTTCTCACCTATTGGCGTCAATAGTTTAATGAGTTGCAACTGCAACTTTTTAAATCTGAAATTGGGTTTCAAATTTCTTGGTTTTTCAGGCGCTTCACTTTGGTGATTTTCTGAATCAGTACCAAGTATTCAGTGCCAGATGATGGCAGTATTGGGAAGGTTGCAACGATGATGAACCTCTTGTCACGCTGAATTGCCGAATAAATCTGAGTTTCTTCTCACTTAATTTCTTGTCCAATTGATTGTGTTAGCTTTGAAGTTGGAACCAGCATAGTTTTTTGCAGTGCAGCAGGGCTTGGCAACCCGATTGCAAGGAAGGAATTATTAAACTGATTTTGCATTAGTTGATAGGCGAGCTTTCCAATGCCTTCATTCATCTTAGAAAATGCAGCCCTGGAGAAATTATGCAAGATGTGCTTTGAGTTTAGCAATTAGTAATGGATTCTCGAAGTTTAAAAGCAGCACTTCCAGTAGGCAATAACATTGAGAAGAACATGTCTCATGATTGTGGGCAACTTTTCATGAATTTCTACTTAAATGAGAAATCCCCCACAGAAGTCGGTCTTTAATTTTTCTTTTGTTTTGTTTCTAGGGTTTAAGGCTGCTCTTCGAGAGATATATATATATATATATATATTGTTTCTAGGGTTTAAGGCTGCTGTTTAGGATATATATATATATATATATATATATATATATATAAAGTTTGTTAAAGGATTAAAACGGGTCAAATCCCGAGCAGGTAATGAATACACGTGATATTAAATTTGAATTCGGATCTGGCGCAATAAAAAAAATGGGAGGACCTTTAACCTTGCCACGGATGAGGGCCAGGTTCAGGGATACATTTGGTGACAGTTTTGTTTAATACAATATGTGCATAGAGAATTATAATATACATCATGTATTGAGTAACCCTAAAAGGCCCTTTTGTAGCATGAGAGTGCTGTACACATGGGTTTAAATTAGTACGTAATAACTTGTTATCATATTAGCTAGTACTAATCAAATTTTGGAATCCTTATTGATTTATCAATGTGTAATATGTGATGGTGATTTGGCTGGTAACTCGTACAATTTTAAAAGCAATCTATTAAATGTTACTTGATTACTATTAATTTCTAGGTTCACATGAGCTTGTCAACTGGATTTAATATGTTGGTCAAACTTGGGATTCCTTTTCAATAGTAAAAATTTCAAATCGATCGCTGTTATGTTAGCACTACTTTGAGTTTAGCTCGATTGAATTTTGAAATTTCAATCGATCGCAAATTTAACATAAAAACCATTTATCCTAGAAACATAATCAAACAAAAAGTTTCGTTATCTCCAAAGTTGGCTGCCAATTTTCGTCTTTTTATTCTTTTTTCCTTTCTTTTATATATATATATACACACATATATATATATATACTGGTCTTTCCTTTTGTAGCATGAGTTGCTAGCTTGTGTGGGCAGAAGCCCACGGAGACTCACATATAATATAAGTCTCCCATATAATTTATTTTATTGCATATTGATGCTCTTCAAATTAAATATATCATTGTTGCTTTGAATCTTATAAACATTAACCTGAAAACTAGGAAGCAAATCAACAAAACGAGAAACTTGTGATCCATGGAAGTCCAAAATGCATGTGAGCGTGAACGTGGCCACAAAACAGAGTGAGAAGTGAATAAATTATTATTCACATCATCCACAAAGGACCAAACAAACTCAGCCTCAGCCCTGCACATGCCCCTCTCTCTCTCTCTCTCTCTCTCTCTCTATATATATATATATATATATATATATATATATATATATATAGAAACCAATAATATAAATGTACTCAGAACATTTAAAAGTAAAACATTATCAAATCATGAAAATTCAATGTGTAAAATCGATCAGACAATTCGGTACCATTAAATAAAATTGATCTCATAAATGTTATCTCTTCATCAAACCTTGGTAATTATTTTTAAACCCCAAACTTTGGATTTTATAAGAAAATTGCATGTATCTGATGCATGGGCGCCTAGGTGTGTGCGTGTGCGTGCACGTGGTGAAGTGTGTGTGTTTGTGCGCGCAGATAGGTGCGGACCACACGCACGGGGTGGGGTTGGTAGGAAGCAGCCGTATCGCTAATAATAATGGCTGGCACAGAGGATCCGTGCCTCTTCTTAAAAGCGTTCATTTACTAGGGGGCAACCTGTAATGTAAATAAATAGTGAAGCAGGTGAGGTGAACAACCTGATGGCATAAATGCGGAGGGGAAACATGTGAAGCTCTCCTAACTTAACTCGGTGTCGGTGGTAATTTTTTTCCACGTAAAATTAATCGCCATGGGCAAATTTTCTCTGTTGCCTTATGTCTCAACTGCTTATAATGCTTTCATTTTTGAAGAACTTGATTCAGACGGCCACTCCACTTGGTATCATCTTTGTTAAACAGATCCAGAATGTAGACCGTCTATCTTAATGGCAACGATGGTGGTAAATGCGGCGTCCGTTTGCATTGGTGGGGATTGTTGGATGAGACCTGATGAAAACGATGGTGGGGATGTTAGATTTCTTGAAGAATTGTGATCTGACAGATGATTTGATTCACTGATATTTAGTTGTGGTAATGAATGTCGTGGGAATTGGTCGCTTGGTTGGGAACTTGGGATTGGTACTTCCTTGTCTAGTAGCAAATCAACTCCCTTTTTCTTTGGGTGATTTGAAGACCTTCGAAGTCATTAATGACTACTTTTTTCTAGATTCCCTATCGTAGATAAGTTTTTCTACGCTTTGGTTATCCCTTTTTTAATTTGTCGTGGGCATGAGGCAGATGTTGTTCACTTCTTTTGAGAACTATTCATTTCCCAGTTCATGCTCACTCACTGTTAATGCAGAGAAAAATCAGACAATAAGTAATTGTCAATGTTAAAAGAGAGAGGACGGGTTAGGGAAGGTGAAAAAGTAACTTTATAAACCAAGTGGAAAGATGAAAAAGTTGCGGTAATTCAAATGCTTTGTCATATGTAGGATCATAGAGGTGAGAAGAGACACAGGAATTTGTGGGGAAGCACACATCCGACGGCACCAACAAAGGCCCACGGGACTTGGAAACTCCAAGCAAAATGCATCCAAAAGAGTAAGAGCAGTAAGTTTTCTTCTTCTTTTTTCCCCTTCTTCTACTCGTTTTTGTTCCTCGAACACCAAAGACAGTAAAAAAAGAGGAAAGAGTTTCGGTATCTAAAGATGATTCACGTTAGTTTCGATAGAAAGTAAGTTCATTCGAAACGGTTTCTTTTATTCTATATGTCTGTTCATTTGTTTTACATGCATTCACCTGCATATTACGGGTCATGTTATAATCATTTCTACCACATAGTTATTTTTCAAAGCAAAGAAATAGAGATTGACCTTGGAAGATAAAAGGTGTCAGTAAAAAATGTTGTTTCGGAAAAGCGAAAGGACAGGAAACTGTAGCTAGCATTGCCCACAAGAAAGTCAGCAAAAGATCGATAACACAGATCCTTTGCCCTCCAGTTGAGGGTCACCCATCAAAAGAACAATCCATGAAGTATAATCAAATGGATGAACATAGCCAGATCCACCATACTCGGAAATATATGTATACGTATGATTCATTATGAGAAAGACTACTGAATATTAAATTGTATTGGCTTCGGCCTTCAGCCAAACTGCGAGTTGAATCTATCAAGTTGGTGATTCAGCAAACTCTAGATGCAGTGATTCAACTGAATTGGCATCTTTAAATCACAAAATTGAATCTATCAAGTTGGTGATTCAGCAAACTCTAGATGCAGTGATTCAACTGAATTGGCATCTTTAAATCACAAAATTGAATCTATCAAGTTGGTGATTCAGCAAACTCTAGATGCAGTGATTCAACTGAATTGGCATCTTTAAATCACAAAATTGAATCTATCAAGTTGGTGATTCAGCAAACTCTAGATGCAGTGATTCAACTGAATTGGCATCTTTAAATCACAAAATTGAATCTATCAAGTTGGTGATTCAGCAAACTCTAGATGCAGTGATTCAACTGAATTGGCATCTTAAAAAAAAAAATTACAAAAGTTAGAATGAAGGAAAGCTACCGGCCGCTGATTTTGACAGGATTGCTTCCAAGAGTCCGTGAACTGATGAATTCCCACATGATAACGAGAATCAGGCTTGCACGAACGCGTGAATGGGAAGCAAAATAGTTATTGAGGAGAGCTCCGTCCGTCGGAGGTTGAACTCAAGAGCCCTTGAAGTCGAACAAGGCCGTATATATTACCATGTAAACAAGCTCATTTTCTTAGTATAAGTTTTAAGCCCATTCCAAAAAGACGGGTTCTGTCGTGAAGTATATAAGCAGCAAATCCCCCACCAGTACAGCACGTGTGAGCAAGAGCAAGAGAAGAAGAAAGAAAGAAACAAGAGAGCGATGGATTTCTGGGTTTGCTTCTCGGAGGCACTTCAATGTCGATCTCATGATCAACCTTCTCATGAATGTGAGCTGGGTCTTTATAGTCCACCTCTCAGAGTTTTTCAATTCTCAGCGTCAGTTATGGCCAGAAAAATGCTTCGCAATCTCGTGAATGGTAATAAATCAGACTTTAATTATGTTTAATGAAAACTTTAATTTGAAAATCAGTTTTCTTTCTTAACTTAATCTCGTAACTTTAATTTGGCCAATTACGAAGTAAATGATAAGGCTCAAGGCCATATATACTTCCAAATTTTTCCTTGTTTTCTTTTGAATTTTTTATAAAAGAAACATGAAACTTAGAAAGAAAAAAAACCTGTGCATGAATGGATGGATATGTGAACAGGAGGAGAGTATGGATTAAAGAAAGGCAGGCTGGTAATTGTTTGGGAAGATTTCGCGTGATCTAGTTGGGCACATGGTTCAGGTTGCATCAGCCATTACGAGCCCACGTGGGTTCTGGAAGCTCGGTCGCCAGAAGGGTTCGAACTCTCTGGGCCGTTGACTCTCCCCCGGTAGGCGAGCCAGGGTATTACAGGCACCGTTGCAGAGGAGGAGACCGGAAACTTCTCCTCTCGACTCAATATTTTATTTTTAAAATTTAAATGGAAGCCCCAAATTTTTGAAATTTTCACGAGCCCACAAATTTCAGCAAAATTACACTTGTAGGCGGTATAATAATCATTCTTTTAATGCGGTAAACCTTTCACTGCTTTCTTGCGGCTTGTGTGGAAATGGCAGGGATGGATGGAGTCCTTTTCTGGGTATACCAAAGAATGCGGGGGCCTATATGAAAGTTATTTTTCTATTATAACGATCTGATATTGCGTTTTCTTGATACTAGTGCGGTGGCATCGATGAGAATTTCTGGTTGTTTTGAGCCGACTTTTCCGGACCGGGCTCGTCCTCTCTAGACAAGGATTAGATGGGGCTCTGCCACTTCTTTCCCTCATCGCTTTTAGTCTATTAAAAAAAAAAATCTCATTTTAAATACAGGTTCGATCACATCATTTCAAATCGCTTCTCCCTCTCTCTCCATTGCTCCCTGGAATTGAGTTTCTCTCTCTTTCTCCCCTTCTCTCTCTCTCTAGAATTGGTAAGTTGGTAGTGGAGTGTTGTGACGCTGGCGGTAGCAGCAGGAGTAGCAGAGCAGCAGAAGCAGCGATACATCCTAAGTGCCTGAGATTCTGGGAAAGACCCTCCATGATTTTACCATCGCTACCTTCTTTTCAGCACCGGGCTTTTGCAGATCTCCCGTAGAAATGACTAAAAGCGAAGACATTTTCAAGATACAGGTCAGTCCACTCCGCTCTTGCTGTCTTCCTCGTATTTCTGTTTTAAGCCTTTAATCTGTCTGGTTCCTCCATACCACCAACATGGGAACAAGCAAGCATTCTGTTATCTCCATCGAGTTCAAATGCTTTCTTTTCTTTTCTTTTCTTGTCACTCACTCTTGTTTTACTTCCAGACCTGCATCCTCAAGGTTAACATTCACTGTGATGGGTGCAAGGACAAGGTGAGGAAGCTCCTACAAAAAATTGAAGGTGAAAAGCTCTTCCCTTTCACATCTTGTGCTTTCTTTCGCTCTATATTTTTCTGACTTGCATTTCATCTTTGGTTTCCTAGGGGTGCTCAGAGTAACTATTGATGCAGAACAGCAGAAGGTTACAGTGTTTGGTAGCGTCGATTCTGATACGCTGATAAAGAAGCTGATCAGGTCAGGCAAGCATGCAGAGCTCTGGTCTCAAAAGGGCAACAATCAGCAGCAGCAGCACCACCACCACCATCAGCAGCAGCAGCTGCAGCAGCAGCACCATTATTCACAGAAGATGCCAAACCAACATATGAAAGATGACAGGGGAATGAAGGACCAGAAGCATGGGTTGTTCATGAACAGGGGAGCCAAGAACCAACAGAAACCCCTGGGATACATATCTGACGATGATCTGGGTGACGAGTCTGATGATGAAGCTGATGAGGATGACGATGGACTGGGGTTCCTGAGGGAGAAAGCAAGCAAGATGAACTTCCACAGGCAGCAGCCAAATGAAGTTGGGGTTGGCAAAAAAAACAAGGGCAACATCAGCAATGGCAGCCCTAATGGGGGAAATGTTGGAAAGAAGGGTGGTGGCGGAGGCAACAATGGTGGAAATCAACACCAGAATGTTGCCTTTAAGGGTGCTGGTGGTGGGGATCAAAAGAACCAACATGGTGGAGATCAAAAGAACCAACATGGTGGGGGTGGAGGCGGCCCTACTGGATTTGGCCAAAACATGAGGATGAACAATGGCCAACATGCTGGGTTTGGAAGCAATGCAATGGAGGGAAGGAATGGGATGGGATTTGGTTATCAGGGAGTTGGGGGCATTGGAGGTGGTGCTGGTGGTGCGCTTGGTCTAGGGATGGGAATTCAGGGCCATAATGGCATTCAAGGATGTGGGTATCCCATGGGAGTTGCAGGATATTATGGAGGAGGAGGTGGTGGAGCTCATTTAGGTGGATATGGCTTCAGTAATGCTGCTTACCAACAGCATCCAATGACCATGATGAGTAACATCAACAGCAGGCCGAACCAGAACCACAACCAGATGCTGAATGAGAGATACATGCAGATGATGTACAACAGATCTCCTCTCACCCCACTTGCTACCACTTCCTACTACAACTACCAGCCACAATCACAGACAGCAGAGTATGCTACCTATTTGTTCAGTGATGATAACACCAGCAGTTGTGCCATCATGTGAAGGGGAAGAAAAGAAGAACAAAGAAATAAACATGGTGTCTTTGTCTACCGTGTTTAGAATGTAGGAGATAAGCACTTATTAAGCGTTTTCCTTTTCCTTTTTTTTTTTCCAGTCTTTTTTTTAGTGATCTATGGTGTTCTCGTTGCTTGCACTCCGTCTTCTTTGACAGAAGATAAAATATCATGTCTTTCTGGTTGACTGGAGAAATGGGCAAAGCAACAAAATCTCCATGTCATGTCCAAGTTGAAAAACAAAAAGCACTTGTGGATATGGTTCTGGCCGAATGTGTTGGAACGATATAGTTGGCAGACATTTTGAAAAATGTAGTAATAGTAGCCTATGCTAGATGTTGCTGTAACATGATGTATCGTGGATTGAGCTCTATAATATAGTATTCTTGCTGCTTGTTTTGTTTATTAAAAACGGGACTCTCTTACACAGAGAGAGAGAGAGAGAGAGAGAGGGTCTGACATGCAGCCGCCCAAGGAATTAAGTACCGCGCGAAGCCTGCTGACTGAACAAAACCCTAAACCTTTTTTTTTTCATATTTATGCCAAGCTACGCCGAGTCGGCGGTTCTCTTCCTCTTCAGTCTTCCCCTTCGCTTACTGCCGTCCTTTTCTCTCAGAATGGCCAAGCCTCGTAATCATCAATGCATTCGAGCTATTTTTCCAGTTTCTTCTTAGTGGGTTGTGTTTGGGAGCCTGTAACCACGTTGGCGATGGTTGGTTTTTTTCGCTAACATTTTGGTAGAACAACTGCATATTATATAAAAGTTGTCCAGATATGTGAATCGGAGATATGAGTAATTGAAAGGCCCAAGATACACCTCTGTATATATTAATTTAATTTCTTTATATTTTAATTTATTTTCTGGAAATATGATAATGAGTAAGAAGCTGATAAGAATGTAAGTTGAGGCTGGTCCCCTTAGGGACAGTGCCAGCATATGCATCTCCATGTGACAGCTGAACAGTAGAGCATCTTGGTGTTTGAGAAACAGTCTTCATTACTGGTTTTGATGTGATTTGGCCGTCAGTTGAAGTTGGCATCTTCTTGCCAATCATTCAACTAGCTTCCAATCAGTAACTCACAACTAGAAGAGAGTTGGACGACGAATGACAAGATTCCGAACAGTAAAATCTACAAATGGAAAACATGGACAGGTATATGGCAAGCTTCCAACAGTAACCTACAATTAGAAGAAGCTTGGAAACGAAAATAATGGCAGTGTGCCTGTCGCATGTTTACGCAAAGGGGAGACCTACAGTGGCAGCGTCCAATTCTATCTTGCGTGAATTTATTAAATGCAAATTCCTAAACACTAGTTACTTTTGCAGAGTTGGTGAATAAAGCGCCGACTTCCATCAACCCAAACAGAGCAGAAGTTGTGCATTTACGTGAACCAATGTATTAACACAAGGTATGAATCAAGAAAGATACAATGAATCATTAGTTTCCTCAATCTAACTACCAGCCTTAGGACTTTCGTAATTAGTACCTGCTACTATGCGACTCTTCAATTTGACTGTGTCCATTCGGTTGCAAGAACTTCATCATTCTTCTCCAAACACCATTCCCCGGCATACAGATTCCCATGCAGAACATTTTTTCCTGTCAAGAAAGCAAATGAATTTATACTCAATGAGTTCAATAATACAAATTACAGTCAAATACTCCTTATCAACTAATGGGTACACCCACTATGAATGCCAAATCTCATGCTGTCTTGTTCATTTTGCAAAGTCACGGGTCGCCCATATCTGGCACTCTGGCCTGGCAGTTGTATGCAGATCTAGAACTTGATCGTACCAACTTGCACCACTTAAATTGGTCATTCAGGGTCCTGAACCCTTCCGCCGGTCAAGTAAGAACATATATATATATATATATATATATATATATATATATATATATATATATACTTTCAAGGACGAGGTGAGTAAATGGGCCGTGGAACTTGGCTGCAAGAGCCGGCCCACCTCTGACTATCTTTAATTGCCAAGGCCTAAGGCTTTTGAGTCTTGACATTTAAGGCAACAAAAATACGTAAATACATGTCTACGGAGCCATAAATTTCTCTGTCAGCTACAACCAATTCAGATCTGTAAGCCAAGTGTGCACTATGTACATGTTATATTGAAATTATCCCATGATTAAGCGTGCATCATTATGTACTGCATACGAACGAAGCATGCATTGCTGTTGTAGATGTAAATTTAACTTAAAAAAAGGAATTTCTATTGTGTTCATTCTTTTTAACAAAGAAAAACAAAAGTGGCATGCCCTAGTCAGTGAGTTGACTATGGCGATTCGCAGATCCGATTACCAAGAAATGCCAACCATGGAAAATATATGCATAGCGTTAGAAAAAGTAGACGTGGTGATGTATTTTCTGCAGGAAAAAGCAAACTGCGAAAAAGAAGGAATGACAGGAGAGCATTGGCCATAAAAGCATTGCTGTAACTTCTTAGAAAATAACTTAAAGTGAAGATTTACTGAATAAGGCTGTCAGGTTAGTGATGAAGGATCCTCGTAGTTTTCAAAAGTGTCTTTCTTTTCTGTTAATTTGCATTTTCAATGAAAAGTAAAATCTGGTTCGAGTGTAAAAAGTTGATCATCTCAAGGGGAATGGGAGGAATCGACCTTTCGGTGCAGTAGATTCAAGTTTCACCATACTTGACAAATGAAATTATAATTCACATGAAACGAGCTCAAGAGGAATGCACGGAATCCACCTTTCGGTGTAGTAGAATCATGTTTCACCATACTTGCCAAATGAAATTATAGTTCACATGAAACGAGCAAAGTTTCTTGGGAAAAATGTTCTTTTGCGTTCGATCTTTGTGATCCTTGGATACCCAAAACAAGAAATTAAACTGACGTTTTAAACGTTGAGTGCCTTACCTGTCTAGGGCATGTCTACCTTTCAAGAGGCAGTGGGTATTGAAGATAATGCTCAAGGAAACAATAGCGCTGGCAAAATTGTTGCTGTTTCTGTTGACCAAAAGATTAGGAAAGAAAATCAGAGGTGTAATCAACAAAATCTTTAAGATATTGATGCCAATCAAGATCCTAGAAATCAGGAAATGAATGACCCCTGTATTCCTTTAAATGTTAATGGAACCTCTCACACAAATGATTGAGGCGTGTGAGAGAGAAACCTTTGCTCGTGGACGTAGACTCGATCCTGAGTCGAACCACGTTAAAACTCTTTGTGTCTTGGTGTTTTGCCTTTTTCCCTTTTATGGTATCAGAGCTAGACACGGTCATCTTCCTTTTCTACAACCACCGGGTGTTCCAGCTAGCAATCCAGCCTACAGTGGGTTCAAAACGTGTTGATTGCTGGATCAGAAGATTGCTGACGAAATTCCGAGCAAAACGAGCCCAAGAACGCTCGATTTGGCCCAAGAATGAGCTCGGAATCTGAATTTGAAGTTTCATCAGAGTTTTTCGGGCGGAGGCCGTTTTCCGGCGATCTCGAAGAATCCCGGCGGAATATTCCGCCGTGTTCCTCTGTCACCGGCGAAGAACCACGGTTTCATGTCATAATCAGCGGGACACGACAGGGATTCGCGAGTCCCGTCGGGTCTCACGCAGCCGCGTCAGCACCTCTCGTCGAATCCCGCCTCCGTGTCGCGTTTAACACCTTTTTCAAGCGACACCGAGTCCCGCTCAACACGTGTCGGGCTTCTTTCAACACAAACAACACAGTGTCATCGTGTCCTTGGCCTTTCTTGCACGTGTCCAGGTGTTGACACCCCCCGAAATCATCATTCTCACCGGCGGAAAAGGCAAAACTTGTTGTTTCTTCAAATCTTCAGCGTTGATTCCTCCGACACCTGTTTTGGACGATCTTTAGTTCGTTGGAATCGTCTTCATCTCGGCTTTCTATCCTCCAAACCTCAGATTTTTCTGAGTTGAGACCAGGGCAGCGTTGTGGATTTTTCAAGTGCCACCATTGAGGTTGCAAGAACAGAATAGTCGTGAGGTTGTGGGTTCTCTCCCTCTGTTTTTTTTTTTCAAAAATGGCTGAAAACAATACCAATCATGCTTCAGAGTCTGCTACACCAGACACATCTCAAACTACAAGTCAAATTTTTCCTGTTCTTCCTGCGCCTACAAATCTTCAGTATTTGCTTTCCATTAAGCTTGCATCAGACAATTATTTGATTTGGGAATCTCAGTTTACGCCTCTTTTTAAGAGTTATAATCTTATGGGTTTCATAGATGGTAAACAACCATGTCCCTCTGAATGGATTGATGACAACAATGGCTTCCAATGTCGGAATCCAAAGTATGATGAATGGTACAGATTAGATCAGCTTTTATTAAGTTGGATTCTTTCATCTTTAACTGATCTTGTTCGTAGTCATGTTGTGGGAATTTCTTCATCTCATGAATTATGGGATGCCCTCAAACGTATGTATGCTGCCCGCTCAAGAGCAAGAATCCAGCAGTTGAGGAACCAACTTCAGAACTTAAGAAAAGGCACTGAAACTATTTCGGAATATTTCTGTAGAGCAAGAAGTATTGCTCACCAATTAGCTCTTGCATCCAAACCAGTGGATGATGATGATTTGATCACCTACATCATGACTGGTTTACCATCGGGAGAATATGGGTCTCTTAGAACTGCGTTGAACACTAGGGTTGATCCCATTAATATGGAAGACTTGCTTGCTATGTTGCTTATTTATGAGGCGCAATTGGATGAAGTTGATAATCTCCCTATTGGAACTCCATCAGCAAATTTTACGATGAAAAATCAAAATTTTGGTGGCAATCGCTTTAAACATAACAGAGGTCGCAATAGAACTCAAGATCGTTCTCCGAAAAATCAGGTTGGATCTTGCTTTGCTTGTGGAAATAATGGTCATATTGCTGCAAATTGTCGCACAGTTTGTCAAGCATGTCGTCAGCCTGGCCATGGGGCTTTGAAGTGCAAAGCATATAAAATGCAGAAATTTGATGCTGCTCCATCTATTGAAGCGCATACTGCTGATGCTTATGGGTCATTTGATCATGGAGGATGGTACCCTGACTCTGGAGCCACCCATCATGTAACGCCAGATTTCAACTTGACAATCCAATCTAACTACAATGGAGGAGATCAAGTTCGCATCGGAAATGGCCAAGGTTTGAACATTACATACATTGGTACCTCTGTTTTCTCTCATCTTGATTCTAAGTTCATCATGAAAGATATTTTACATGTGCCATCTATCACAAAAAATCTGCTTTCTGTACACAAGTTTACGAAAGATAATGATGTGTTGCTTGAATTTCACCCGCAATTTTGTTATGTTAAGGATGCCAAGACAGGGCAGGTTCTTCTCAAGGGAAATAATGAGCGCGGGCTCTACAAGCTGCACCTGGGAGATATTGGGAGTCAACCAGCGGCTCTTCTTGGTGAACGAACTACGCAGCAAAAATGGCATGAGCGACTTGGGCATCCTTCCATGAAAATTGTGCAACATGTCCTTAGTAAATATGGACTTCCTTCTAGTTTCAATAAAACTGACTCTTTGTGTGAAGCATGTCAAATGGGAAAGAGTCACAGTTTACCTTTTTCTAGTTCATCTCATGAAATAAATGGACCATTAGACATTATATTTTCTGATGTTTGGGGCCCTGCGCCCATTGCTTCCATGCAAGGATATTATTATTATGTTAATTTTGTAGATGGATATTCAAGGTTCACTTGGTTATTTATTATTAAAAGAAAGTCTGAAGTTTTGACTATTTTTCGAGACTTTCAAAAACTTGTTGAGAGACAATTTGGGCGACCCATCAAGGCATTTCAAAGTGATTGGGGAGGAGAATATAGATCCCTATCCACTTACTTAAAGTCATGTGGAATTGATCATCGCATTTCATGCCCTCACACTCATCAGCAAAATGGGAGAGTCGAGCGAAAACATCGTCACATAGTAGAAACAGGTCTCGCCTTACTTGCTCATTCTAGCCTTCCCCTCAAGTTTTGGGATTTTGCTTTTCTTACAGCTGCATTTCTTATTAACCGTCTGCCATCACCTGTTACAAATATGAAAAGTCCATTTCAACTGCTCTTTAACCAAATCCCTGACTATGCCTTTCTTAAAAACCTTTGGATGTGCCTGCTACCCTCATCTTCGTCCTTACAATACTCACAAATTGCAATATCGCAGCACCAAATGCATATTTCTTGGCTATAGCACCACACACAAAGGCTATCTTTGCTTGAATTCTTCCACTTCAAGACTCTATATTTGCCGTAATGTCATTTTTGATGAGAATGTTTTTCCTTATCAATCCACATCTGCCCCCAAACCTGAGCCACCATCTTCTTCTATCTCTCCACCAATGGAGATTCCTCTCCCCATTACAGCCTGGTCACCATCACCATCACCACCACCATCTATTTCTCCACATGCACCCGCTATTACCACATCACCACCACCATCCATTTCCCATCACCACCACCATCTATTTCTCCACATGCCACCCGCACAAACATCACCTTCCCCTTCACCCTTCCCAATATCCTTACCTAATGATTCACCTCCTCCAGCCCCCAAAACTCACTCCATGATCACTCGCCTCCAAACTGGATCCATTAAACCCAACCCCCGTTACATTGCTCACCTTACCGAGTTGCCTTTAGAAATTGAACCTAAAACTTTTACCCAAGCCTCTAAACTTTCCCATTGGCACAATGCCATGCTTGAGGAATACAATGCTTTGATGAAGAACAACACTTGGATTCTTGTTCCTCCCTCTCCCTCTCATAATATTGTTGGCAATAAATGGGTCTATCGTATCAAGAGAAAAGCTGATGGCAGTATTGACAGATATAAAGCTCGTCTTGTGGCCAAAGGGTATACACAGGAATCCGGCATTGATTACTTTGAAACTTTTAGCCCTGTGATTAAACCCACTACAATTCGAATTGTTCTTACTCTTGCTGTTTCACACAATTGGGTGGTTCGCCAGTTAGATGTCAACAATGCGTTCTTACAGGGCACTTTATCTGAAGATGTTTATATGTCACAACCTCAAGGCTTTGTTAATACTCAATATCCGCATCATGTCTGCAAGTTACAGAAAGCTCTTTATGGACTTAAGCAAGCACCTCGAGCCTGGTTCCTTTCTCATTTCAAACGGTTTCTCCGCCTCCAAGATTGACACTTTACTTTTTCTCAAATTTGTGGGTTCTCATTCCATCTTTATTCTTATTTATGTTGATGACATATTGATCACTGGAAGCTGCTCCGCCGCCATTCATCAGCTTATATGTCAAATGGGGTGTGCATTCTCAATAAAAGATCTTGGGCATCTACATTATTTTCTTGGAGTTGAAGCACAGTTTACACCTCAAGGACTCTTTCTTTCTCAACGCCAGTATATGCAAGATCTTCTCAAGCAAAGCGACATGGTTGATGTCAAGCCCCTTCCTTCGCCTTTAGCTGTTGGCGAAAAGTTATCTAAATTTGATGGCACGCCGCTACTTGATCCTACTCCATATCGCCAAATTGTTGGTGCTCTCCAGTATGCTACCCTTAGCAGACCCGATCTTGCTTATGCTACCAACAGGGTCTGTCAGTTTATGCAAGCTCCTACCACTGTTCATTGGGCTGCCGTCAAACGCATACTTCGCTACATTAAGCACACTCTTCATCTTGGGTTTCTTATTCGGCCGTCTTCGCACCTTTCTCTTACAGCATATTCTGATGCCGATTGGGCTGGCAATCCTGATGATCGAAGATCTACTACCGGCTTTGCCATCTTTCTTGGAGATTCTTTGGTTTCGTGGTCTGCAAAGAAGCAAAATACTGTTGCTCGCTCCAGTACTGAGGCGGAATACAGGGCATTGGCCTCCACTGCCGCCGAAGTTCTCTCCATATCATATTTTTACAGGAACTTCGTCACCCTCTTTCCACCATTCCCCGGCTCTTATGTGACAATATGGGTGCTGTTCAATTGACTGCCAATCCGGTTTTTCACCAACGCACTAAGCATATTGAAGTCGATATTCATTTCATCCGGGATCATGTGCAACATCATCGCCTTACAATTCATCATGTTCCAGCTACTGACCAACTTGCTGATACCATGACCAAGCCCCTTGCTCGCTCACCATTTGAATCCATTCGTGTCAAGCTTAACGTCCTTCCTAGGCCGTTCAGCTTGAGGGGGGCTATTGAAGATAATGCTCAAGGAAACAATATCGCAGGCAAAATTGTTGCTGTTTCTGTTGACCAAAAGATTAGGAAAGAAAATCAGAGGTGTAACCAACAATATCTTCAAGATATTGATGCCAATCAAGATCCTAGAAATCAGGAAATGAATGACCTCTGTATTCCTTTAAATGTTAATGGAACCTCTCACACAAATGATTGAGGCGTGTGAGAGAGAAACCTTTGCTCGTGGACGTAGACTCGATCCTGAGTCGAACCACGTTAAAACTCTTTGTGTCTTGGTGTTTTGCCTTTTTCCCTTTTATGGTATCAGAGCTAGACACGGTCATCTTCCTTTTCTACAACCACCGGGTGTTCCAGCTAGCAATCCAGCCTACAGTGGGTTCAAAACGTGTTGATTGCTGGATCAGAAGATTGCTGACGAAATTCCGAGCAAAACGAGCCCAAGAACGCTCGATTTGGCCCAAGAACGAGCTCGGAATCTGAATTTGAAGTTTCATCAGAGTTTTTCGGCCTTCTTGATCAATTTCCTTTCACCGTTCTTTTTCTTTTGTTAACTAAGGTGGTGTTTGATGGATTGGTATCCGAGATCAAGGTGATTTAGGATAATTGAAAATCTCAACTCTGTAAATTTTAGGTCTGACTACCTCTTATCCTGTTTTTTACATACTAGTAAAATCCAGTGTGTAGAGGCATTTGATAGTATCACATTTGAAATCCTCAAGATTTGAGAACCATTAATTTAAGATCAGACCCCCCACATCCAATTCTAATCCAATCTTTTCTCAATACAAATATAGCAAAAGCATGCTACATTATTTTGACATCAAATCCATGAATTTTAAATCAAGTGTAATCAAACGCCCTTTATGGATCCTACAAAAAAGAGATTTTAGATCAGTGGCGGAGTAAAAGAAATTGGCTGGAGGGACACTCATTTAAAAATACTCATATTTGATGGGACACTTAGAATGTTTAAAAATGCTCATTTAAAAATAAAGAAATTTTAGGGACCGGTGTGGACAACTGCCCACACCAATCACTAGGTGCCTCCGCCATGGTTTTAGATCAACCTCGAATGTAAGGTCCGAGGATATCAAACACACTCTAAAGGTGAGCCCTGACCATTAAGCTTTACCATTGACAAAGCCACAAGGAAAGCTCACACCACAATCGTGCAAAGTTCGAAACTTAATACAAAGCCTTCAACTTGACACCATTCACATCTTCCCCCTATCGCTTTCCTCTACTTCCTAACTAGTTTAACATTGATAAAAACAATATAGTCCTCTTCCGTTTTCATAAGGTTTTCTTTTTCTTATTTAGAAAATAATTAATTAACAGCTTAAAACATTTAATAATTCAACAAATGTTTAATATCTTAAGATCCAGTAGGCTAGGTACAGCTGATACGGTGCATATGCATAGGGGTTAATGTAGTTAAGGGTGGGCATCGGGCTGGGCCGGCCCGATCGGGCCCGTCGGGCCGGGCAGCTCGGGTCTCGGTTCGGGCCTAGCCCGTTTAAAAATAAAAAATATTTTTTTAATCATAAAATAATTATTTTAAATATAAAATATATTTATTAATAATAAATATATATTATTAAAATAAAAAATAAAATATATATATTTTTTAAACTTAAACGGGCCGAACCGGTCCGGGCCCGAAAAATACTGGCCCAAGGCCGGACCGGCCCACCGGCAGCCTGGCCTGATGCCCACAGGCGGCCCGGCCCACGCCCACCCTTAAATGTAGGCCGTTGTTCAATAACCAGGGCTTGATGTTAACAACACTTATCAAGCATGGGAAATGGGAAGGTCATGCATGTGCTCTAAGGCTCCACGCAAAAGACCAGGAGATAACTTCTTGAAATCTTTGTGAAGACATTCATGGTTATCAACACTTATCAAATATGGAAGGTCATGCATGTGCTCGGCCCTTGCAAATGGGGCTACCAGATAGTGATATGTATCACTATCTAAGAAGTACTTTGTGTGGCAATTGCCCACACAAGCCTACATGTACATCTGTCACTACAACCCCTCGCCAAAAAAGGAAGAAGCTAAGAAAATGGACGCTACATATTCGATGTAGAGATACGGATTGGAGCCAGAACCTCACGACAGGAGAGAAGAAAGTGAGACAAAGAGGTAGAAGTGAGGAGATGGTAAGCAAACATCAATGGATGAATAACTTCGTGAACCCCCACAGGCATCAGCAGGAAGCCCATGCATCCATGAGTAGTTGCCTTTGCAGCTCATCAAAGGAGACCAATGCATCCTTAAGGAAAGCACCATCAGTCAAGAGAGCGCATCGAAAGCTGAAAAGCCAGACACGCAAGAAAGTCTTTCATTTCTTAAATTTATTCTGGTAATACTTGTCCCGATCCCTGATATGATCACTAGTAATGTTGGGGCAAACACAAAGTAACAAAGTAAAAATTAAGCAATTGAAACTGACACGGAAGAAGGTAGATATAATGCTGAATCAACATTCATGGCTAATCTCCCTATCCCGTGTCACCTAACAATATGGGAGGCATCACAAAGAATGCGCCTCATTAGACTTGGAATATAAAGCTTCTCCTCTCTATAAATGATATTGTTTCTAATATTCTTCCTTATAAGAGAGTGTATAGTTTCGAAGATAGATGGGACTGGAAGATGGGCCCCCAAGTTTTTTATGAGAATTAGATTCAAAGAAGTAGCTTTACTTGAATAAAATGGTATACACAAATAAAACTGCAGTATCACCTCCCAATTCGACCGTAACCTGGTTCTAAAAAGCAAGCTAAGCTGCTCATGGCTCGGCTTCAAAGCAAGCTAGCAAAGCATGAAAGATGGTCGCAAGACGTTTGCATATAAGCTTGCTAACTAAATCAATACATGTTGACAGTTTCAAACAAACCATAAAACGGGTGTAAATGAACATTAAGCTCTCGATTAGCCAACCGATCAGTAGTTGCTTGATTTTCGTTTGCCAGCCTACCTTTTCAGATACAGATACACGAACTCCTCGAGAAGTCCTTCTGTTCTACGACAAAAGTTGTTTCTTTCTTTTCCGACATAAAGCACCATGAACACATATGTACATATGTATCGATTCATGGACGCGACCTAACATCAAAAGTACAATAATGCAAGTAATTAACATAAATCCCACCACTGAGACATGAAAGAAGAAGGCCCCCCATGGTTTTGAACGAAGAACTCCACGGAATCTGGCAGGGAGCACACAGACAAGTGGTTGCCTTCATCTTTACGGAATTCATGCTCAGAGCCAAGCTGGTTTTGCTTTGAAGTGTGGCCATCCGTGTCACGTGGGTATGTGTGTGGAGCATATGAAGTTGCGTGCTTCGCTTGGTGCATGCAACACATATACGAAAAAAACAAAACAAAACGGAGGGAGTTGGGATATTTTAGAATTTATTGAAAAAGAGATTTTTTTTTTCTTAGTCTTTTAACTTTTTCCGGTTTCTTTTTTCGCCGCTACAAAAGGTTCTCTTTTTTTACTAATCAGGGCATTCACCATTAACCATACTGGCACAGTAAAATTTCCCACTTCGTGTTCAAGCGTTCTTTGTTCTGCAATTTCATGTTTGTGTTGAAACAGAGAAATAAGAAAGCATGTTAATATCAGAAATCACAAGCAAGATATGTCCTTTGGTAGTTGGTAGCGAAGAACCATTTGCTGTTTTTGGTTGTTTTTCAGTATTGGAAGGGAATCAAACTTGAGACAAACTCCTCTAACAAGATTGATCCGTTTCACAGTACGAAGTTAGCAAGCACCCACCTGGCGAGCTAGCACGATGGGATGCATAGGAGCAGAAGAATAGCAATCTGCGGTCGTGCTCGTCTTCTCTATTACCTGGACGACATGACTGAGCTTATTTTCTCTATACCAGTATAACAGGGAGGGTGGTGGTACAACAATATTTTTCCTTTGGCCGAAAAGTACCCCATTTTACACGACCTTAGGGTCTGGCTCGTCTTCTCAGCAGTAAAGGTTCTCTCTTCTGGCGTATGCTTGCATCGGCAGATGCCCATTTAATCAATTCTGGTTGGCACTACTGTGGTCTATATGTACATTATTCCATGTTGATGCGCAAAAGATGAAGATGAACGAGGGGAGACTCTGGAAGATCACTTTTCCATTGACAGTCCAGACAATTTAATTATATAGATACAAGCAACTACAAGATGATGAAAGTTATGGCAACAGAAACATAACAAGCATCAATGGGGAAATGATACTGCTAACGACTACAAATGAGACAGATTTTGGGAGGTCGATTATCATGATCATAAACTGCTTCTGATCACAGCTGATTGTTCATCGGGCTCCAACCTGTTTCTATCCTTAAATCTTCTAGCATGTCAACTGTTTCTAGGCCAGCATCTTTCACATATTTCACTCTAGCTGATCATTGGAATCTTAATGCAAATCATGTAAAAGTTACTTCTGCACATCACATTTTCATTGTCCTTTTTCTTGACCATATCTTTTGGACATATATATACGTACAGAATCTACCCATATGGTTGGATCAGAAAAGCGTCGCTCACAAATAGCAAAAAATGCTGTTTGGCCCAAACAGGCAAATACGAGCAGACAGCGGATTCTAGGCTATATATATGGAAGCAAAATTGTGTACAAATGCCTGTATCGAGAGGTGATTCTTTGTCAACTTAAGGCTAAAAGGTATCCTTTGATGTAGACATGAGTCATCATGGCACTTGGTCTCATAGCTATTATGATAATGCAGAAGAGTACATGCGAAGAAACAACTATATGATTCGATCCCACCGTAAGTTAAGCGTTCTTCTTCCACGCATGATTTTACGCTTGGACATCATTCTCTCTCTCTCTCTCTCTCTCTTGCCGTTTTTCATTACTTTGTTTGGTGACGCCTTGTCATTGCTTTTATCTTCGATGAATTCCTATTTTGTGGGCTCCCTCTCTCTTTCTCTCTCTCTTTCGGGCCATTATTTTTTAGGCCAAATTCACTAAATTCCACTTCAATTGAATGGAGAAGTCCAGCTTCAAACTCTCATTAAGCAGTGGCAAAGCAAAACATTAAGGAAAAGGAAAGATATGGAATGAAAAGGATACTGTTAAATTCAATCCCTCCAAAACTGGAGGGATTAGGAATGAAAGAAAGAGTCTATCTCTTTTTATCATGTATATTCTTCACCTTGCGTGGCTCTTTCTCTCCCTCCCCGATGCTTGTCAAGACTCCAACGGGTGCCGAGTCTGTCTCTCTCTCCCTTCCCGCCACTACTTGGATGATAACTTTCCCCATTCAAACCATACCGACCGTTGCCAGAGTCACCATCACCGCCGTTGGATAGTGGATTGCCGCTGTTCATTGTGTTCCCTGTACACCTCTAGAATTAAATGTCAATGGTATTATTATAAAATAATATAAATTATATTATTTCTTTTCTTTTCCTTTCTCATTGCCTTGCCCTTTTCTTTCCTTTTCCTCTATACAAACTATATATATATATATATATATACTTCCAATTGCAAATGAAGTATTTCCCCCCTTTTGTTTTTCAGATATATATATACTTCCAATTGCAAATGAAGTATTTCCCCCCTTTTGTTTTTCAGTGGGTTTCTGAAAAATAGTTGAACACATCACATCACATGTACATCCTAGCATCCTTACAACACCTCTTTAAAAATTGGCTCCCTTGTTAAGGCCTCATTTGATTGCCTCTGATTTTGGGACAAGACTTCAGATTAAGAGTAAATAGAAATTTCTTGTTTCAATGAAGTGTTTTGTCTAGTCTCAACTAAGAAGGGATGATGCCCCGGGTATAGGCATCATCGATGCTACCTTAATGAACCAATTGACAATGCAAAAAATGAGTTCTCCTCCTAACTTGTCAAGCAAAAGACCAAATTTTCTGAATCAAGGAGAAGACAGTCTGACCAAAAAAAAAAAAACGGAATTAAAGAAAACCAACAAAAGAAGGACCATTGAAAGGACCAGAAAAAGAATAAGGAATTACTTGTGTGCCTGGCCCGAAGGCCTCCAGTGGGGATCGATGGGAGGCGATGTTGACCAATTCAGTGGGGTTCTTCATGTTCTCCTTCTAGCAACCACAGTGCACCAAAGAAATCTTCATGGTGGTCTATCTAGGTCGTCAGTTGGCTGATCTCCGTGGGATTTCGATCTCGGCACTTTTAGTTCTTAGTAGTTACCATGGTCGGATAGTGGTAGAGGACCTCGTCGCTTCTAGTTCCCACCACGAATTCTTGCATGAACCTGCGGTCCACGCTTGAAGTCTGTCCCCTTCCCGCCCTCTGATCAAACCTTAAATCCACGGATTTCGAATTGCAAAGTCATAGGTCTTAGATCCACTGCTTATTAGAAGGTTGGATTAATTCACAGCAGAGCAACCCTCGGATATAAGATACAGGGTCAAGAAACGCCTCTAAAGTAGATGAATCTGCTTTCGTCTCCCAATGTCAGCTGCTAGCAAGAAAATGTGCACAAATACATGCAAATTCTTGCAAGGAAAATCATGAACATGCACATTCAGTACCCTAAACGGGTAGCCCAGCTATTACCATTAATTCTAGAGAAACAAAGTTTGCAGTTTAGGCCGATGGATGGAATGCATTCTCCAAATGACTCTTGGCACGTCCTAGAGCAAAATTAATGGTGAGATCATTACCATTCAGCATCTATATTGCAGAATCAACCCAAATATGTAGTCAATGTAAGTAATGTCAATGTATGCAATGCACGTTGTAAGATGGTTATGTTCGTATCAGTAGGTATTGTTTGAGTTTGCAGTATGGGTAAGTTCTAGCAAGGATGGGTATTACTCCATACGAGTTAAGTGTCTGACTTGTTCCCTATCTGAATCTGTTCCTAAGAGCAATGAATCCCATGAGATGTACAGATGCCAAACAACGTGAATGCCATAATTCCCAGTTCTGTAAGTTAGTTCTTGGATTCTAAAGCTTCCTTCCCCTCGCGCACCCACCATGTTCTTAAATTTAACCCCATTTATGACAGATCACAGAGATGAAATGAGGGATCCAAGAGTGCCAAATTGATTGTTCTTGCAGTGAATTCTGTCAGAGTAAGGTTCCACTCGAACCTTAAAAGGGATCGTAAATTGTGATTGAACGTACTAATGAATAACTACATCACATTCCAGCACAGGATCTTGAACTGTTAGTGACTTCACATTTAGCCCATTGCCCATAAAATATGATAGCATTAATGCAGCCATTTACACATTAACCTGACATCAGCTGATGCTTTATCTAAACTCAACATCAACCGCTCGATGCAACAGAAATATAATAAATCCCTATTTCCATCCAATGGTACAACTTCCTCTCCTTTCCAGACTACTAGAAAAAGATGACAAAAGTTTGAAAAAATCAAACAGGGGTAGGTTCTCTTGTAGCCTGACCTCCATCACCACCTTCATTACCGTTCTGCGTAAGTGCCTGCTCTGATGGCAAATTCTTCTTTGCTTTCTTGCTTCCCTCCACTTTCCAGTACTCCCAAACACGGGTCTTTGGTGGTGGAACAAATTCTGCAATGGGTGCAACTAAGCCAGGTTTACCATCATCTATGACAGCATCAATCAGACCATACTCCTTCGCTTCCCAAGGATTCATGAAATTATCACGGTCGGTGTCTTCCTCAATCTGTATATCAAAGACATCCAATAAACAAACAAGAATTTGCAAAACAAATAACAGGCTGGAGGTGTCAAACCCTAATATGCTTGCCCACCAAGGAGTACACGGCTTTGGTTTCGCAGCAAAGGATGTACTCTCAACGGTTTTGATCTTATGAAATCCAGTCATTTTGTGATGTTTGTGATGTTCACGAGCCACTGTTACTAAATTAGCGGTAGCCTTATGACAGGACACAAAAAAATCAATTTATAGTTTAAAATTTAAATCTGCAACTCACCTGACTTTCTGACTTCCCTGTAACCCTTGAGAATATCTTGTTGAGTTTTACTTTGTGGTACATCATTTCTCTGATTCGCAACCCCATATCAGTTGTCTACATCAAAAGCATAGAGCATCAGAAGATGTCAGTAACTTCTAATTGAAAAAAAAAAAGATTTACTACATATGGTCGACAGGTAGCCATTAGCCAATTCTCCATAAAAAGAAAAAAAGAAATTATTTTTTCGCAGGAAATTATCCAACAGGTTCTCTTCTTATGGCCAACATGGACAACACTTATCAGCAAAATAAAATGGAAGTTCTTTTCCACAAGTAAATTATCCAACAGATTCTCTTTTTATGACCAAATTGAAACTTGTCCTAATATGATACATGAATTTCCTACTTTTAAATCTAAAAGATACTTTTTTAAACGAAGCATGGGAAAGTATACTTACTTTTCCTCCTGCAGTTCCTAGCGGTTGATGAATCATCACTCTTGCATTAGGCATACAGTATCGCTTTCCCTTAGTTCCAGTTGCAAGCAAAAATGCACCCATGGAAGCCGCAAGACCCAGACAGACAGTTGAAACATCAGCCTTGCACAATTTCATGGCATCATATATACCCATTCCTGCAAGTTCCGGTAAGAACAAGAAAACACTATTTACCACTTTGATCGGTTTGCACTTTGCAGACATAAAATTCCATGAAGGAAATGGCTATCAGATTTTTAACCATAGATTTTAAAAGGGTGAAACACTAGCGACCACACTAGAGATGGACTAGGTAAAATATCCAGTTATGCATCTTAAATCAATAATAAGTCACAACTAATAAAGTTTCTCATATTAGATAAAAGGAACTGATTTGAAGCAACCAGTTGAAAAGAACAGATGATGTAACAGCGACCAAGATCAATAACAGATGATGTAACAGCGACCAAGATCAATTGAATAACGCAAATTTGCAAAGACTATAACAGCTTAGGAAGGATGTGTAAGCACAATTAATTCTAGAAAATTATCTCAATCAACAGAGGGTTAGATCTGGGGTAAGAGTACCAAGAGGGAGCATGATGAGAACATTAACAGGAAAACATCGGCATACTGAATAGCTTATAATTTCATATCAACCCACTGATAAAGCGATTGAATATGAGTTCCATTTCTCATCTGAATGAGACATGAATGTGGCCACTCGTAAACAGAGCAAAGCCAAGGGAGGGCCAGCAGGGATCATGCCCACCTTGAGGTTTTGAAAAGTTAAATTTTACTATTTTTTTCAAAAAATCTAGGGGGGCCCTGTATAAATTTTGAAAATTATATGGTGCCTCCCATCCTCCCCACCCTTTCCAACCCCGCCACCCCAAAAAAAAAAAGGAAATTCTGGCTCGACCACTGCTCAAAAGCAGGGATCCAGCAATTTTCACAGAATTAACAATGCGACCTTAAAGTATTTCGACACAAGTCATGGTGTGTGTAGCCCATAAGGCATAGGTCGGTAGGTTCAATCACAAGTAAATATAGAAAAAGGAAAACATAGAAAAAGGAATAGATATAAGAGAACTGAAAGCAGATACAGGGGTAAAAGCAGCAAGCTACAAGGGAGAAAAGGAAATTAGGGTAAAGCAAGAATGAAAGGCCTATGGTTGAAGGATGAGATCCTTAAAAACTCTTCCACTAGGACAAATCTGATAGAATTGTTTTCATTCTTTCAATATCTTCTGTTTCAATCACTGAGTAGAAGGAGAAGACTCAGAAGAGATGAGGAAGAAAAAAGAGTATTTGCTCAAGGACAGAAGTAACCAGACAACCAGTAACTATCTTCACTTCAGATTTGCTACTTAATTATACTGGAAGACAGTAGTTTACTGTTCTATCACAGGTATGTTCACCAAACTATATATATCCACATGATGGAAACACTATCAGTATATTTATGTAAGAAATCATCTGTCATGTTTTTTTTTTTTTTTGTACATAGGAGCGGTTTAGAACCATATTAACTAACTATAGCACGAGGTCGAGCTACACCAATCAGATCCTCCTCAACCAATCGATGCAAATGACCAGGTGGATTGGGAAAAATGGTCACTCCAAAAGATCTTTGAAAAGCCCATGAGGCAAGAAAATCCACACACACATTAGATTCTCTGTATGTATGATATAAGACACACGCCCAATCACGTCTCAGCAATTCTTGACACTGTTTCACTATCTGGAATAAATGATCCACTGTAAATCCAAATACAAAAGGGAACTAAGTATTGAAACTGTTACTGTTTCAATGCCTAACACATTCCAAAAAGTGCCCAATACCACAGTAGTTTTCACGTACAAATGAATCCTTGGACCCAAGATTAATAAAGCTTTGAAATTACCTTTTCCACATAAAATTACCTTCATTGATTCTAGCGTAGCTAAAGCCTATGAATATTAATCTTTCACATACCTAAATATCTGACTTAACTGTTTAAGATGAAGAATGCACAGTACAATCAACCTATCTCACGTGGGTATTGCTAATAGGCGACAGCACCTGAGCCAGATACAGAGTGTGCAACTGTCAACAATTGGTAATGGCTATTATACTTTATGGTCTGATTCTAATGCACATATATTTCTTTCATATTTGCAGTTTTGCACATACAAACACTCTCTCTCTCTCTCTCTTTATATATGTATACACATACACACTCATCATGCCAACATCTAAGTTCCTTTAAAATATGACGCACTGCACATGTACCTGCACTCATGTGACATAGAAATTAACTTTGCTTGCTATCATATTGACTATAGCAGAATGAAACTCTGACCCGTATTAAGGTTTTTGAGCATACGAAATTTACAGTTTAATGAAAATCTGTTGGCACAAGTAAAATTTTGCTTGAGTTCACAGACTTTGCCTCTAGATCAACCACTTAAGGTAGTTCCATTTTCACTTCCTCTCCATTTGACATTTAGGTGCAGTTATATATTTTAAAATGGTTCAATAACTACAACAGATAATCTCATCCATATTGTTAACATATAAACAACAGATGCAAAAAATGTCATCGAAGTTTATTTCACAGCTTTTCAGTCACAACTTGATGCTTTTCTACTTCTAAAACAGCACATGAAATGCTCTCAGCGGTCCAGTGTTCATCACATGTAGAGCAACAACAATGAAATATCCATACGATGTAAGATATACCAGAGTTTTATTGAAACACATCTATTGCAAACATGACAAAGCCCTTATGAAAGGTTTTGAAAGAAAAAGAACTGGAACTTCAGAAAAGCCACATAAATGCATGTGGCCTAATTCCAGAAACATACTGGTTTAAAACTCTGTGGTCAAATTACCACATCAAATAAGCCACAGAAATGCATTACTGTTAATCTGTGCAAGTTCCCAAGATATCAATAACAGATTCCTTTCCCAATATTTGTGCCTGTTTCTTTTAATAGTGCCAAATTATCCAAATGGACAAAACTGAGAAAACATACTTGAATACGTCCAATGAGGGCTCAAATTTTACTAGCCATGCATGTTTCTCAATTATAGTTTCATAAATAAGGCACAGAAATTCTTTACCTGAGTCCCACTACTATATCCTGGTAATAAAGATCATATATGTTAAGCATAAACTGTAATGTTACGTGAAAAAGGATGTTCATAATGAAACATAAGACTCATTCCACAGTAACAATTTAGTTTATTCCAGTTAATGCTAACAAGATTGAGAATTCGCTTCTTCGTTTTGAAGGCCCTATTGAGAAAACAGAAAAGATTGCGTCGATAAAGCAACCCACTAGCAATCAAAGAGTTTTTCATAGTAAGATAGTCCACTGAGAAGGAGGTTTTATATTTGTCAGAAACACAAAAAGCTTCTCTTAAAGCTGCTCTTCATTAGTCAATAGAACAAGAAACAATCAATTCGTGAAACTAAAACAACTAAAACCTTCAATTTGGAGAAGTTCACTCAGTAGCTATACGGCATGAAATCCAAGTATATTTTCATAGAGGACAAATACTAATGGTCCAACGGACAGAGAATAAAGGAAAAACAAATGGGGTGGGGGAGAGAAAGAGAGACCAGCGGTGACAGAGCCGCCTGGTGAATTGATAAAGAGCTTGATGTCTTTGGTTGGGTCCTCCGCGTCCAGAAACAGGAGTTGGGTTATAATCAGATCAGCAGTCAAGTCATCCACCTGTGAATCACCCAACGTTAAGGGGGGAAAACTTCAACCTTCAGAGAGAGAGAGAGAGAGAGAGAGAGAGAGAACCTGAGAGCCTAAGAAGACAATCCTCTGTCTCAGGAGCATGTTGGTAGTATCAAGGTCCTCCAATCTCGGCATCCAAGGACCACCCACCAGGTTCCACGTCGAAGAAAGAGTGCTCCGGGTGGAAGAGGAAGCCTTAAGGGCTCCGCAGCATGTCGGCAAAAGCCCATTTTGGTGGGCGAGCCTTCCTGTCTTCCGGTTGCTGAATCGAAGAACAGGATGAGGAGGGGAGAGAAGAAGGGTCTTCCCGTAACGAGAAGAAGAAGAACTCGTTGAGGTGAGCACGCCCGCAGCAGCCAAGGACGAGGATAAGCCCGAAACGTTCGCGCTCAACTCCATCGCCACAGTGAGAGAGCGAGGAGGCCGAAGAAGGGAAGCAATTCAAGCAAAGAAGGGGCGTCCTTCTAGCTACCTTTCGCTCTCCCTATTTCGTCCATCCCTTCTTACGGAAGATATCGCCCATTTTTTCAGAAAAGCTAGAAATTAGTCACGAACGACTCTTGTTAGCCTAGCATGGAGGGAAGCTTAATGTGGCAGTTATAATTAACCTTGTGTGGATTAGTAAGCAACTTTTTAAAATTTGTGAAGACACAAACGCTTCGATGGTTAAGATTTTAATCCTACAAAATTTTCTTTATTATATATTTGATGAGGAGCCCAACTGATCCATTCTAGAGCCATCGAGATCTGCTTATGCCTTCTTATGTTTATAATCGTCTTTTAAAATAAAAAGCTCTTTCTTTTTATTTAAATATCTTAATTATAAAGATCATCAAGTTAATGATCATATTTGAAACTGTTAGCTGAGGCAAATTTATTTGACTTTATTTTTCTCCTTTGCATATAAATGACGCGTTGTAACTAAAAGAAGAGCTTTAGCCGGTTGTAATGTCATCAGAGTTGGCTTGAATCAGTAGAACTCAGAATCAAATTGGGCAACCATTTCGACCCACGGGCCGGGCGGGCAAAAAAAACTTGCTGGGCAACCTGGTCAAGGCCTTTCGTGGCTTGATTTCGTCTAACATATAATTTTAAATCTTTTTTTTTTCATTTCTTAATATATATATATATATATATATACACACCCTAAAGTTTGATTCCAGAATCAAAATATCAAGCCCATCAAAAACCCATATAGGAAAATATAACTCACAATATAAGTAATATATGCAGTAATTGGTATGTATTAAACCCTCGGTGTTAGACCCCTAAGCAGTCATCTTGCTTGTTTATTTTGATGGTTGAGAAAAAAAAAATGTTAACACCTAAGTTTTGATGCTATGATTTTTTTTTTTTGCACTATATCTCATCCTTTTTTTTATGGGGATAAGATAATAGCTTAGTGAGATTTATCAGGAATGGAACTTATCCATAAGATTAAATATTCTGTTTTTCCAAGGTCCAAGAATTGATTGGTGGCGAACATAGGAGAACATTAGCTCAGAAACCTCTTGAAGCTTCTATAAATAAAATTGTTTACATGGAGTGGAACAGACTATGCAAAATAATTAACAGGAGTATTTTTCATAAAAAAATATTCCTCTAAAAATAGGTGATTTCTTATTCCCCTAAAAATTGAACAGTTTTCGCAAACGTTTATTTAGTTTATACCTTGTATCTGCCAAAACTATTTACATATCCATTAGCCTCTATTTTCTTAGAAATAAAGCCTTAATTTATACTTTTTTCACAAAGCACTTGATTTTTATCATCAAGGCAATGAACATTTGCTCGCTTAATGAATAATAAGCACGAAAATTACCGATTTCAACGTATTTTCCCTGTTATGTAAAAGTAAAACCATATTTGCAAGGTGAGAATCAGTAGAAATATGTAAGATATACTAAAAAAATGTTTAAATGCGGTGCACCAACTGAACAGCAAGATTGAAAATTGCAGTTTCAAGAAGACGATAAAACAGGAGGCCGTAAGATTATTGAGAAAAGAGATGTAGTTATCTCCGCTGAAGATAATTATTGGGGGCGAAAGAAGTGGCCCTCTTCCTGCTCACACGGCGTACATCCCCATGTGCTCCGCATGGCTGGTGGTGGCGAGGGCTTATAATTTAATCGCCGGCATCAATTATGACGAAGCAATCGTCCTAAGCCCTGCTTCTCCGTCGTCGCTTTTGGAAGATCAACGGCGATTTCACACTCCGTGCCCTCTGAATCAAGCTGGGGGCTCATGATTTCCGAACCAGTGTGTGCTTCTCCTCGTCTTAATTCTTCTGCACGTCCTTCGTCTTCTTCTTCATCAATCCACTATTGAAAAGAAAGAGAGAGAGAGAGAGGGAGATTCCAACGTTTGTGTATCCTTCTATTGCATACAACTTGTCGTCTTCGTCGGGAAACTCTTCTTCAGGAGGAACACAAAGGACAGATACCTACCAGCGATTTCGTATCCTTCTCTAGCATACCACTCGTCGTCTTCATTGTGAAACTCTTCTTGAGGAGGAGCACAGAAGAGAGAGAGATGGGCGGTGGTATGGGGATCAGCAGGGTGGACGTGTTGAGCGGCATCATCCCCCTGTTGAAGCTGCTCTGTCTCGCCGTCATGGGCCTTGTCCTCGCTCACCCTAAGGTTCACGTCCTCCCAAGGTCGACGCTCAGGCTGCTGAGCAAGCTCGTCTTCGCCCTCTTCCTCCCTTGCCTCATCTTTACCCACCTGGGCACATCCGTGACCCCATCCAACCTTACTCTCTGGTGGTTCGTTCCCCTCAACGTCCTTATTAGCACCGCCGCCGGCTGTCTCCTCGGCTACCTCGTCGTCCTCGTGTGCCGTCCGCCGCCCCAGTTCCGGCGATTCACCGTCATCATGACCGGTTTCGGTAACACGGGCAACCTCTCCATCGCCATCGTCGGTTCCGTCTGCCATAGCTCCGATCACCCCTTTGGCCCCGATTGCCACCGCAAGGGCCTCGCTTACATCGCCTTCGCTCAGTGGGTTGCCGTCATCCTCGTGTACACCCTCATTTACCACATGATGGAACCCCCTCTCGAATTTTACGAGATCGTTCCAGAGGCCGAAGCTGCCGACGAGGACCCTATTGCCGCTGCGAACGGAATCCCAGTTGTTGGTGCTGGGGACATCAGCAGGCCGCTGCTTGTGGAGGCAGAGTGGCCGGGGATTGAGGACAAGGAAACCCGGCACTGCAAAACCCCCTTCATCGCCAGAGTTTTCCGGAGCCTGAACTCAGGCCTCTCGCAGGCGGGCTTCCCCGATCTTGATGCCAACAGGTTGGAGGATTCTTCAATTGAGGCGGACAACGGCGGCGGAAGCAGCCCGAAATCGATCCGGTGCCTGGCGGAGCCCAGAATGGTGAGGAGGATCAGGATAGTCGCAGAACAGACGCCGATCCAGCATATCCTCCAGCCGCCCACCATCGCTTCTTTGTTGGCAATTGTCGTCGGCATGGTTCCCCATTTGAAGGATTTCATGTTCGGTGCAGACGCTCCTCTTTCCTTCTTCACGGATAGCTTGGAGATTCTTGGTGGGGCTATGGTTCCTTCTGTTTTGCTCATTCTCGGAGGTATGCTAGCGGAGGGGCCCAACGAATCGCAGCTCGGGATCAGAACGACGATCGGTGTTATCGTCGCGAGGTTGTTGATTCTGCCATTGCTTGGAATCGGAGTAGTGATTTTAGCCGACAAACTTAATCTATTAGTGGCCGGAGATCAGATGTACAGATTCGTTCTCCTTCTGCAGTACACGACGCCGAGCGCCATTCTGCTAGGAGCCATTGCCAGCTTGAGAGGTTATGCTGTGAGTGAGGCCTCTGCCCTCTTGTTTTGGCAGCATGTCTCTGCTGTATTCTCCCTTTCAGTCTATATCGTTGTCTATTTCAAATTACTATCATATGTTTGAAAATTTCGGCTGATTAGACAATCCTGTATTCAAGTGTTTATGTCCAAAAGAAAAGAGAGAGAGAGAGAGAGAGAGGGAGAGAGAGAGAGAGAGAGATCTGAATGTTGGTTTCTCTGTCTTCTCTGATAGAGGCCTTGCTCAGGCAGGATGTAAATTATTCTGGAAGTTTAGATGCTTAGTGTGCAATAAAGTAACATCCTTTCCTCTTATAAACTGTGCTTTATTTTCTGCAAAAAGAAGTGTCCCTGTTCCCTGCGTTTCATATTCAATTCAACATGAACAATGGTAAAACCACGGATTTTGTGTTATAATATTGACAACCGGCAGCATGCTTGCCTGATACTGGGTAGTAGATTGGGTTCAGCAAACTGTTGCATGGAGGAAAAGAAGAATTGTTTCTTGTAATACGAAGAGGAACCTACCAAGTTGTTCGGAGAGATAACCTGCCTATCCGAGAGATGTTGCATGTCGTGCCCTGCTGTGATTGTCTCTCAGGTAAAGCCCCTGTTGCATGGCAAACCTCCATTGCTCACCAAAAAAATGCCTCCGTTGCTTTCGGCAGTTCTAGCGAGAATCTTTCACCGGGCTTTGTATTTTAAACCTCCTTGGACCTGCGAAGACTAGCTCTGCTCAAAATTAAGCTGCAGTTTGATAGTGTTTATGCTTCTAAGATACGAAATCAACTTTACCCTTTTCATGTAATCACATTTGGTAAGAAAATCTCTGCACCTGTACAAGGTTGACTACTCTACGGTCCAAATCTCATTATCAATTGTGGACCAATCTAATCCAAATTCAAAGTGAATACAAGCACCTGGTATGTTTATGGAACAGATATTTCTTCACTCCATCCCCTCTGGTGTTTAAAATATCCATATTATTATTGGTTTGTCACGCATTATGAGAAGCCAAGAAAATTGGGAACTGAAAGTTGGTATTCATGAAATGATCCACAAAGTTTTCTCGTGCTTCTGGTAAAATAACTATATATATTGTTTTATCATCAAAAGGGTTGGCACGAGGTTGGGGATTGGCAGGCGAGGGTGTTAGAGGCACCGTAATTTTAGGGATGAAGGAAAAGAAGGATGGTTTCCATACGGTTGTGTGATTTGATCTCAAGGTCTGACTCTTTCATCCGACCTAAAATCATTAGTTCTTAACATATAAAATCTACGTTAGTCTGATTTGCTATGTTTTGCTCCATCATTTACACCATCTTATCCCTATGCAGCAACTCCTAGAAGGGGGTCATCTTCTTCTATTGCTAAAAAATGAGTTAAAATTTTGAAATTTGAGTTTTTGACTGCTGTTCCGATCAGTATTGACATTGTATTGGTCATGTAGGTTAGAAGCGGAAAGCAGTTGAGTCGATGTACACCCATGATGAGGACAGGGACGTTCAGACAGTCTACCAATCGTTCAATTTGCAGATTGTGACATCTCACTGTCAGTGAGGTATAGTTTTATAGCAGTTTGCTTCACTCGCCATGAAGAGGAATGATGTTTATAGCACTGGTTAGACAAAACACTAGTTATAACCAATAGTTCCGCCACGTCTGGGAACTACTTTTTCTAGAGGTATCCATGTACAAATTATTCCCCCATACTTGGCAAACTTGTTGAATCAAACCAGTGAGTGTCTGATTCAGACGAAAGGTTCATGGTTCTGGATTAAACCAGTTTCAGCTAAAACAGACTGATTCTTCAGCTTGTAGCAATATGAGTATATTGCCGAACCATTTGTGATGGGCGAATTTAGGATTTAAACTTAATAGACGGCTTGGGAGTTGAGAAACATTTCCCATGCAAGCGTTCTGAGGGAGAGACCCCATCTTTTCATTGAAGAATATAAAGCATGAGATTGTACAGCTACACTTAAAAGAAAAATAGGACCTATACAGGAAGCTAAGATAGGATACCATGAGATCTTGGCCTCTCCTCCCAGGGCATTCCAGTGTTTATATCTTTCGGAGTCTCTAGTCTGGGAACTGGTTGAGATATAAATGTAATTTCAGCTTGAATTAGGCGCCTCCACCTTTTTCCACTTCCAAGATCCATATCATACCTAACCCTCAGCCTTCATTACTCTCCAAGAGATCAAGACGATGGTGGCACCTTCACGGGTATTACCACCAGAGACTCTCTAGTGTAAAGTCATCTTTTCAAACATAATATAGACCAAGGTGATAAACCAGTGTATGCTAAAACCTCCACTCCACTCTCGATGACAAACATTGCTTTCCATCCATGCTGCTTTTACGATAGATGCAGTGTGGACGGCATGATTCAGTTAACTTTTGTGTAGTGGCAAGAGCAAAACGTGTGCATGGAGGTCTAATCCTCCCGTTTTGCAAAAAAGGCCTTGCATGACCAAACCTTTGGAGCATATAATAATTAAATTCCTCCCCTAACGGTCCAAAAGATGAAGAAATCACACTGTTTTTCAGACTGTGCGATTGAATACGTTGTGCGCCTGCTTGAGCTGATTATCCTCATATTTCTCACTTCTTTTTAGCATCTTTATGTCTTGTTGCTCTACTCTAACAAGTCTTCCTCCTTATGAAGATTAACATGATCGCCTATATGAGCAATTCAAGGAGTTTCTAAAAGCTGGTCCCAACTGACTGAAACGTTGAGCTTTGAATTGGGCTATGGTCATCCTCATGCAGGGCTACAAAGCGGCATGATAATTAATTCTCAAGACATATTATAGGATGCTTCAGCCACAAGTTTCACACAACATTGTTATCTGGTTACCACTTCCAACTTTCCAAACTATCAGGTGACTAATTACCTCCTCCCAGACTCGTGTATACAATCCCAAAATTTCCTTGAGGTCTTTTGATAGTGGCTAGTAGCAAGCCCTGAGAAGGTAGCAGTGTGAGCTGTAACAGCCAAGTAGACCATAAAAGATTTGTACCTTCAAGCCCTTAAGCCCTATGCCTTGTTCCTCGAATTTGGCGTATAAAGATGACCGACATATTAGAAATCACTTTTTGCACTCCAGATCTACCCATAGGAAATTGCAAGTTGCTCTTTCAACCTTGAAATTGCGAAGTTGGAAATCTTGAAAACCACAGCCTAGCAAGCAAATAATTGCTAAAGGGCATGCTGCATCGTTCAAATCTTTGGTGAATGGGACGACAAGCAATCCATCCAGCGAACAAATTGCTTAGAAGCTGTCTTCCTCGAGAGATTTCACATTTTACATTGCAAAGTTTTTTAATAAACAAGAAGACGGCAAAATATGTCAAAGGAAGGGGAGATAGTTGTGGCATTACGTCCAACAAAGAAAAGTTCCTGAATTATTGCGTGTAGGTCGCTTGGGGCAGAAGTACATGCCAACTACTACTATGTCAAATTGGCAGTCCTACACAAAAATACTTGAAGAAGAACATCTGCTTGCTGACATGAAAGAGAGGAGCTATCTATCTTCACGCCCATGTCATGGCCGTTCCAGATATTTTTTGAAAGCAACAAGTTAACTTACCAGTAACACTTAGCCTGTTTTGCTTGACTCTCGAATTGCCGACAGAATCCGATCTAGGCTCCCCTTTCATTGAACAACAACTGATCTCTACCAATCTAGTTACTAATTGTTACAAGATCGAGGGCATAAATCTCATTCCTTCCTAGCCTTGCTCTGTTTTAAACATAGGCCCGCATGATTGCATTATTGTGATCCACATCAGATGCATTCCATAGCAAAGTTTCTGTTGAGGAATCTTCAAGGAGCTCAATGGCAATTTTCACCAGATTGGAGTTATTCCTATGGAATTGAAGGTTCAAGGAGACCAGCACTTGCAATCGGCCATTCAACCATGGGACAAATGGAAGGATGAAAGGTAACTTTTACTCCTCTTACCATAACTGAAAAGTAACCTTTCCCTACAAAGAAAAGCTAGAATTGCTTACCGCTTTCTACATTCGTTTCAAACCATTAATGATGAAAGTTAATCCATGCTTTTCCTCTTCGAATCACCGGCACAACTTACAGTCACCTTTAGAATGGCTTCTTCTTGATTTCAAGGACGATTAGAGGACAACCACCTATGTTCGGCTGTCCGTTACAAAGAGATAAGGAGGCAATCCACCATATTTGGGAAGGAGATATCTACATATTTGGGTGTTTCCTCAATCAGCACAGATTTGGGCGTTTTTCACTATCGACGATATCTTCTCCACGATCGTTGGAATCAATACCAACAATATCGGCTGGAGGATTTTTCGTAACTCCCTTATAAAGTTGTTTCCATCTAAAGGTGTTTGTAACTCTATATAAAGAGTGAATAACTCCTATAAATGTGAGTGAAATAATATGAAGGAGTAAGCCCCTTTTTTCTCTCGTGGATGTAGGCTACAAGCCGAACCACGTAATATGTTGCCTTCCTATGCTTCTTTCCTATCGACACTCTCTATTTCTTCATTATATTTGTTTTAACATGGTATCAGAGCATGGCTTTCCTGAGCATCTGGAGTTGATTCGTGTGATTGTTGTTCTTCTTTCACAAATAAGAAGCAGAAAGGCAATTTTTTTGGAGTTTGACTACTTTCGGCTCTTAAATCCATCTGATTCGGAGATCAAAATGTGTTTTTGATCATTTGAGACAACTGGAGAAATTCCGAGCATTTTGAGCTCTTACTCACCAAAAACCATTGAGAAAAAGGGAAAAATCGTTTTTTTGAGGTCCACCGACATATTTTCTGCTTTTTCCGACGTGAAAGAGGGGATTCCGGCGAAACTCGAAGAACCCGGTGCCGTGTTCTTCGTTCTCCGGCGAGTCGGGTGAGTCCCCGCAATTCACCGTGCCGACTTTTTCAAAGTGCCGGCAATACACTTTTTCAAACTGCCGGCCATACGTTAAACAAAGACACAGTGCCTTGGCCTTCATCGACTTCATTTGGTCTTCATCTCTTATTTACTATGGCCGACAGCAATCAATCCAGCAGCTCCAATAGTATGAAAGGGACAGACGATCAAGGTCATGGGACGCTGAAAATCACCTCCATTCTCATCAACGACACCTACTATCTTAGCTGGGCTAAAGCTGCTCGTCTTTTCCTGAGTGGACGATCCAAAGTGGGATACATCAATGGTCGAATCTCACCTCCTCTCAAGACCGATCCTAACTATGAGGATTGGGAATCTGAAAACGATATGGTAATGGCCTGGCTTATGGATTCTGTTAAGGAAGGTTTTGGATAATGATTGACGAGCCTATAATTGTGGATCTAATTGGCAACGTCAATCCCCTATAATTGTGGATCTGATAGATTTTATATCTTGCCATATTGTGTTGTAACCTCCCATTCAATACATAATATAGAAGAGCTTATAGTATTTGCTTCTGCTCGTGTCCTCTCTTTCTCTTTCTCTCACGATATTCTCAAGGTCTTCTCATGGTATCAGAGCAGGTCTCTGTTATCGTCTGTCTGCAACCCAGCAAGTTGCACTTGCTGTGTTTCTGTTTGCCGTCTCCCCTTTTCCTGTCTAAATATCTTGGTGTCTTTGTTTTTCACACACAAGTCACCCAGTGTGACTTGGTGGTGAAGAACTAAGTTTTTCCCTCTTCTTCAGTGAAAAAGGCAAACCGACCCACCACCGTCTTCCGTTTTCAAAAATCAGGCGCTATCTCCAAAGACGTTCAATCGATCTGAGGTAGCACAGGAAGCCTCGTCTGGAAGTTACGCTTCCATCGGACCGGTGCTCAACCGGAACGGACGACGGCGTCGACTGGAATCAACGTTTTTCCGGCCGCCTCTGTTCTGACGGAATCCTATATTCTAGAGTTTAAACAGAGTTCCGCCTCAACTTCAGGTCGTCGGTGTTATCAGCTCCAGCGACGGTTGGGGTCGAGCAAGGATCCATCGGAATCGTCTCTTTCTTGGCTTTCTCCCCTCCAAGTTTCAGATTTTTTGGGTTTGGCATTAACGCGCTACGGATTTTTGAGTACACACTGTTACTCAAAACGGAATCCCCTGTTCCAGCAATTATACAAGTGATCCAGGCTGAGGCGTCAGTCCATCTTAGGCGCTACTATGCTGTTGATCGGATCTGCTGATTGAGGTGTCAGTCCAGCGAGAAGTTGCTGATTTTTCAGCTACTAACAGGGGAACGTCCTCTGTTTTTTTTCCCTGTGTAACCATCATCTTCTCTCTATAGAAGTCTTATGGCAACTCAATGGAATGCTATTGCTGCTCATGTCTCTGTTAAGCTTAACCGAGACAATTATTTACTATGGAGCTCCCAGTTGGAATCGGTCATGGAGTCTCAAGAACTTATACAGTTCATAGATGGGACTTTCCCCGCTCCTTCAGAAACCATCGTGAAGGATGGCAAGAGTGAAGTAAATCCGGAGTTCACTGTTTGGAAGAGGTCTGATCGATTATCACTAAGTTGGATCAAGGCCACCGTCTCCGAACCAGTTCTTAGACAAATCGTGACTAGTAAATCAGCGTTTGAGGCATGGAATACGCTGAAAAAGTCGTTTAGTTCTCAATCACCTTTGAGAATAATGCTGCTGCGAAAGGAATTACATTTCATTCAAAAAGGCAATATGGATATGCAAACTTACTTGGAGCGAATCAAATTTCTTGCTGATACACTATCCGCGGCCGGATTAGATACAACAGATGGCGATCTTGTACAGATCACAATGAATGGTTTGCCTATTGAATATGAAAGTTTTGTGACTCTCATTAGTACAAATTCGTCAAATGCCTCAATTACGTTTTCTGAATTGTTTGATCTTCTGCTCACTCAAGAGAAGAGACTTACTATGTTCAAATCAGCTAGGGTCGATCCTCACAAATCTATCCAAGCATTGCCACAGGTTGAAAACCAGATTGCTTTCAACACTTTTCGAGGGCGCGGAAGAGGACGAGGTGGCTTCAGAGGTCGGCAAGGAGGTCGATTCCAAGGAAGAGGAAATCGACCACATATTCAAACTCAACCACCACAAAATGGAGACTCCAACAACAATACGGGAAATGGAAGTCATCCTCGCACCATCATCACATGTCAATATTGTGGACGGAAAGGTCACTCGGCAAGGACATGTTATGATATTCCGCGTGCATTCTCTGCTATGAGTCTACAAGAATCCACTGGTGAATATTGGTATCCCGACTCGGGAGCAACCAATCATATTGTCAACAATGATGAGATGATGCACAACAAGACGACATATGATGGATCGGACAATATCATGATTGGTAATGGTTAAAGTCTCTCTATTAAGCATATAGGGAATTTATTACTTAATACTTCAGGACCTTCGTTTCATCTTAACAATGCCTTGCATGTGCCCACAATGGCTCACAATCTTTTATCAGTGGGAAAATTTACATCTGAAAATGATTGTATTTTTCAATTCTCACCACATAATTTTGTTATTAAGGATCGACATACGGGCAAGGTTCTACTTCAAGGACCAAAGATGCGTAATGGGCTCTATCCCATTAAGGCGATAAAGTCAAACATGGAGTCATCTTCAACCAAGGGAGCAGCGTTTAGTTGTTGGTTTCCAGCAGGCGTCAATAAAATTTCAGCACCATTCGAACTATGGCATCGGCGTCTTGGTCATGCCAACAAGAAGATCGTCGGTTTTTTAAATTCCAGTAGATTCATATCAATAAATTCTCATATTCCAAAAGGAGTATGTCAGTCTTGTCTTTTGGGAAAGGCACATAAGCAACCTTTTCCAACTTCTGATTTTCAAGACTCACGGCCTCTTGAAATGCTTCACATGGATGTATGGGGACCTGCCCCAATCACCTCTCGAGAGGGATTCAGGTTCTTTCTACTCATCGTTGATGATTATTCTAGATTTTCATGGTTGTTTCCTCTGAAAACTAAGTCTGAAGTTGTTCCTTGTTTCAAGAATTTTAAGATCTTGATTGAAAAGCAGTTAAATGCACATATATGCTCCATTCATTCTGACAATGGAAAAGAATTCGTGAACTCTGTCTTAGCTGCATTCTGTGATGAACATGGAATTATGCATCAATTTTCTTGCCCTTACACTCCGGAACAAAATGGAATTGTTGAACGAAAAAATCGTCATACCGTCGAAACATGATTAAGTATGCTTTATGATGCTGGATTATCATATAGTTTCTGGGTTGACGCTTTTCGCACTGCCATATATATTATCAATCGTCTACCAACTTTAAAGTTGCAGCGCAAATCGCCCTTTTATATGTTGTTTCACAAGGATCCATAATATGCACATTTGAAGGTTTTTGGAGCCACATGCTATCCCTATTGACGCCTATGAATGATTCCAAATTTCAGCCCAAGACTACTTCATGCATTTTCTTGGGTTATGCTAGTCATCATAAAGGATATTTATGCTATGACAAGAGACATCATCGCATTCTTATATCTCGACATGTTGTCTTTGATGAAACTCAAACAGATGGATCTGACCCTTCTGCGGATTTCACAGAAGAACTTGTTTCTCGTTGGCTGCCAAATATGACCGACGGCTCTCCTTCTAGTCCAGTTGATCCAATGTGTGATCCAACACAATCCACGCCAGCCTCCACCTATACTGTGTTACCTCTTCCTATGGCTACAGCCTCAGCCACGACTTCACCTCGTGAACACCTCGTCTATCGCTCAATGAGACTGAAAGTCCTACATCAGAGACACCATCTGTTCTGGATACACCAACTACGTCCGATTTGGCTATTGTTGCTGCCACCACCAGTCTTGATCCTCCCACTCGATCTCATCAAATGCTAATCCGTTCTATGACAGGTTCTTCAAAACCAAAAGTTTTTTCAGCCATCACAGCACAAGAGGAACCAGAGAATTTTAAAGAAGCTATTCAATCATCGTGTTGGCTTAATGCTATGCAAAATGAGTTCTCAGCATTGCAGAAAAACAAAACCTGACATCTTGTACCCCCACAGCCGAATCTCCATGTCATTAGTTCCAAATGGGTTTACAAGATCAAACGTCACCATGATGGTTCCATTGCACGACATAAAGCTCGACTTGTCGCTCGGGGTTTTCTTCAAACGGCTGGCATTGACTATCAAGAAACTTTTAGTCCGACTGTCAAACCCACCACTATCAGAGTGTTACTCTCTCTTGCTGCCCACTTTGGTTGGTCTTTACGACAACTTGATTTTGACAATGCATTTCTTAATGGGTATCTTTCTGAAGATGTCTATATGGCTCAACCTGAGGGATTTCAAGATAGCACCTTTCCTCATTATGTCTGCAAATTAGATAAAGCACTCTATGGGCTCAAGCAAGCTCCACGCGCATGGTATCATCGCCTGAGTTGCTTTCTTACTGATCTTGGTTTTGTTGTGTCTCAATCTGATGCATCCCTATTTATTTACTCTTGTGATGGGCATCAACTTTATCTGCTTGTTTACGTTGATGATTTGATCATTACCGGATCAGCACCAGCTCTCATTTCTCGTATCATTACCCAGCTTGGTTCCACCTTTTCGGTTAAAGATCTTGGCCCTCTCACGTATTTTCTAGGCATTGAAGTCAAGCGACAACCCGGGGAGATATACCTGTGCCAAGAAAATTACATTAATAGCATTCTTCGCAAAGCTAAGATGGACAATGCCAAACCCACAACGTCTCCCATGGTGACTACCAAAAATGTCACAGTTGTTGAAGAATCCTCCTTTTCGGATCCCACACTATATAGGAGTGTGATAGGTGCATTACAGTATGTTACACTGACACGACCTGATATTACTTTTGCGGTAAATCGTGCATGTCAATTCATGCACTCTCCCAAAGTGGCTCATTGGACAATGGTTAAAAGAATACTTCGGTATTTAAAAGGCACCAGTCATTATGTTCTTCGCTTGACTCAATCGCCTTCATTGCAATTAAGCATCTATGCAGACGCGGACTGGGCTGGAAGTCCGGAAGACCGAAAGTCGACTGGTGGTTTTGTTGCTCTCTTAGGAAATAATGTCATCTCATGGGCCTCCAGAAAACAAAGGACTGTAGCTCGATCCAGCACTGAAGCTGAATACAAATCTCTAGCCTGTGCCTCTGCAGAAATATTATGGTTAAAATCTCTTCTCAAGGAATTGAAGATCTCCTCACAAGATACACCAGTCCTATGGTGCGATAATATATGTGCTTTATACCTAGCAGCAAATCCAATCTTTCATGCTCGTACCAAACATGTTGAAATTGATTTTCACTTCGTTAGAGATCATATCAATAAGGGAGATATACAAGTGAACTTCATTCGAACCAAAGAGCAACTAGCAGATGGGATGACAAAGGCTCTTGGAGGAACAACGTTCACGACTTTCAGAAACAATCTCAACGTCATAGAACCGCCGTTCAGATTGCGGGAGACTGTTAAGGAAGGTTTTGGATAATGATTGACGAGCCTATAATTGTGGATCTAATTGGCAACGTCAATCCCCTATAATTGTGGATCTGATAGATTTTATATCTTGCCATATTGTGTTGTAACCTCCCATCAAATGTACTCTATATATTTGCTGTATTCCAATCAATACATAATATAGAAGAGCTTATAGTATTTGCTTCTGCTCGTGTCCTCTCTTTCTCTTTCTCTCACGATATTCTCAAGGTCTTCTCAGATTCCATGGAACCTCTTATTTCCAGTCTATTATTGTATAAAGAAACTGCGAAAGAAATATGGGATACATTGAAGGAGATGTACAGTGAGCAAAACAACCTTGCTCGTGTGTACCAACTTCAACTTGATATTGCCAATCTCACCAAAGCCGGCAAGCACCGGTCTTTATTTAAACAAGTTACGCAGCTTGTATGATGAGCTTGCACAATACAGACCGGCCACTGCCGATGCTGAAGTTTATCAAAAAAGATTCGAGGAGGACAAAATTTTTAAAGTTCTTGCTGGTCTTGGACCTGATTATGAGAATCTTCGCAGCCAGATTCTCATGACTAATCCCTTGCCAAGTTTTAATCAAGTTTGTCAAGCAATTCAAAGAGAAACACTAGAAAAAAGGTTATTAACCCGATACCCAAATCAGAGTTATATGAAGAGGGTCCGGAGAAGATGGCGTGCATAGCTCGGTCTGAACAAAATACGTGGAAAGCTGTTTCAAAAAATCAAAGCGGTAGAAACAATCTCCAACGGAATCGCAGCAACCTCAAATGTACTTTTTGCAAAAAAACCGGACACCTTCGAGAAAGATGTTGGGAGCTCGTCGGCAGACCTGTAAGAGAAAAACCGGCTGCCCCTTCTCATTCTCCTCGAGCTGATCTTGTTACAAAAGATGATTTAGAGAATTTTTTTCAAAAGTTCTCTAAAACAAATCTGGTATCTACTCATCCAGTCGGCAATACCAAGGAAGGTAACAATCTTGCTCTCTGCACTCATTCTAATAATTCTATATGGGTTGTTGATACGGGTGCAACTGATCATATGACGAATGATGCACCAAGGTTAACTGTGATTGATTGCATGAACAAAAAGCCAGTATTCACAGCCGACAGATCACATATTGCTGTTGATGGAACTGAAAAATTTTCATTCTTTGAAAACAGATCATCTTCAGTCCTTTATGTTCCTAATCTCTCCGCTAGTTTGATGTCCGTTAGTAAGTTGACAAAGACTTATAATTGTCTGGCTGTTTTTTCTCCCAAGAATGTGATATTTCAGGATCTGGAAACGAAGAAGGAGATTGGTAGAGGACGAGAACAAAACGGGTTGTATCTGATGGAAACTTCCGGTGCTAGCTTTCTCATACATACTAATATGGAAAAGAAGGCAAGAATGCCAACTGTGGCATGCACGACTTGGACACATTTCAGACAGAAGCTTAAAGATGCGTGTTCCTAATATCACCACTGACGAACACTCTTGTGATGCTTGTGAATATTCCAAATCTACAAGACTACCGTTTCAATCATCTACTGAACGATCCACAAATTTCATCGATTTAGTGCATTCTGACGTATGGGAACCAGCTCCTATGGAATCCTATACGGGATACAGGTACTATGTGACTTTCATTGAAGATAAATCTCGCATGTCATGGATATTTTTTCTTAGAAATAAAAGTGAAGTTTTTAAGACTTTTCAAGACTATTACAATCTTGTTTACACTCAGTATGGTGCACAAATTAAGAAGCTTCGATCTGATAATGGGAGGGAATATGTGAATCAACAGTTTGAGGAATTCATGAACAAAAAGGGAATTCAACCACAACTTACGTGTTCTGGAACTCCCCAACAAAACGAGGTATCAGAAAGGAAAAATAAACAACTTCTTACTATCGCTCGCGCTCTCATGATTCACATGAATGTACCTCAAACGTTTTGGGCAGAAGCGATTGGTACTGCTTGTTATCTTGTCAATAGAGTTCCAAGTTCTAGTATTGAAAATCAAGTTCCCCTTGAAGTTTTACTTCAAAGATCGATTTCTGTTACACATTTAAGAATTTTTGGCTGCAAATGTTTTGTGCATATACAAGAAAAATTCCGAAATAAACTTGAGAAACGAGCCTTCAAATGTGTTTTTCTTGGCTACTCTAACAAGAAGAAAGGTTATAGATGTTTTGAACCAAGATCAAGAAAGTTTTTTGTGACTCGGGATGTGAAATTTTTCGAAAGTGAACCTTTCTATGAGGCATCGAGTCAGGGGGAGACTCACACACAAGATCACGGTACCACTATGACTGCCCCAACTTCCTCTATTACATCCATCGATCCTGTTGCTTCCCTTCCCCTTCCTCTTGTTGACGTTTTTCAAGTTCCAGTTGTTCAAACCCAGAACCAAAACCAGCAATCTAGTGAACCTATCGTCTTAAAACCCAAATCAAGATAGTAATCCAAACCAATATAGCAATTCCCAACCACCGGTGTCACACCATAACCAAACTCTTGAACCGACACTTAGAAGATCAACTCGTCCCTCTAGACCACCGCCAAAACCAAAAGAGTTCTATACCTATCTATCAACCCAACACGTTCATTTCATAGACAACTATACTACCTTTGATGCCTTATCCAAACCATACCAGTCCTATATTCTCAATACCTACTCTCATCATGAACCAAAAAACTACGAGGAAGCAAGCGCGAATCAAAATTGGCAGGTTGCTATGGAAGAAGAGTTGCTGCATTAAAGAAGAACAAGACTTGGGAGCTAGTACCATTGCCCGAAGGGAAGCGAGTCCTTGGATGTAAGTGGGTTTACAAGATAAAATATCATAATGATGGTTCTATAGAACGATACAAAGCTCGTCTCGTTGCTAAAGGTTTTACTCAAACCGAATGAGTGGATTACAATGAGACCTTTGCTCCTGTCGTTAAGATGAATACAGTAAGGATTCTCCTATCAATAGCATCAATCAAGCGGTGGAAACTTGAACAACTTGATGTCAAGAATGCATTTTTTCATGGAGAACTCAACGAAGAAGTTTACATGCAAGTTCCTCAAGGCATACAACATAAGAAAGGATATATGTGCAAACTAAAACAGGCACTTTATGGCCTTAAGCAGTCCCTCCGAGCTTGGTTTTCACGCCTAAGTGAAACATTGGTTAAAATTGGGTTCAAACATAGTAGCGCTGATTATACCATGTTTGTTGCTATTCGATCTTCAAAAGCAATCATTTTGCTTGTATATGTAGATGACATCATATTGACAGGTGATGACAAAGATTTCATGGCTCAAGTCAAAATCTATCTAAATCAGCAATTTGAAATCAAAGATCTCGGGATCCTACGATACTTCTTGGGTATAGAAGTGGCGCATTCCGAAAATAGAATCTTTATATGTCAAAGAAAATACACTCTCGACCTCTTGAAGGAAACCGGTTGCCTGGGTGCCAAGGTTGCAGACACGCCCCTTGAAATGAACTGCAAATTGAAGAAAGAAGAAGTAGAAAACATTCAAAGTTTTCAAAAGTTGGTTGGAAAGCTTATATACTTGACTGTCATCGACCGGATGTCACCTATGCTGTCAGCTTAGTAAGTCAATTTATGCACAACCCGAGGTCAAGACATGTCGAAGTTGTTCATATGATCTTGAGATATTTAAAAGGAACTCCAGAGCAAGGAATCTTGATGAAACGAGATCAGAAAATAGATGTAACTGGATATTGCGATGCTGACTGGGCAGGGGATCCAAACAGCCGAAAGTCTACATCAGGATATTGTACGTTTGTTGGAAGAATCTTGGTAACTTGGAAAAGCAAAAAACAGTCAGTGGTGGCTCGATCGAGCGCAGAGGCTGAATACAGGGCCATGGCATTATGTACATGTGAGTTGATATGGATAAAAGCATTGCTCAAAGATATGAAGATTGAAATAAGGGAGTCTATGAAGCTTATGTGTGACAACATTGCAACAATCTACATTGGAGCTAATCATGTGTTTCATGAACACACTAAGCACATCGAAGTTGATTGTCACTTTATTAGAGAAAAAATACAAGATGGAACTATTAACACACCACATGTGAGAAGCGAATTTCAACTTGCTGATATCCTTACAAAATCTCTTGGTGGGGATCTCCATATATATATTATACGCAAGTTGGGGCAGATTGACATCTGCTCACCAACTTGAGGGGGAGACTGTCCGTTACAAAGAGATAAGGAGGCGATCCACCATATTTGAGAAGGAGATATCTACATATTTGGGTGTTTCCTCAATCAGCACAGATTTGGGCGTTTTTTCATATCGATGATATCTTCTCCATGATCGTTGGAATCAATACCAACAATATCAGCTGGAGGATTTTTCGTAACTCCCTTATAAAGATGTTTCCATCTAAAGGTGTTTTTAATTCTATATAAAGTGTGAATAACTCCTGTAAATATGAGTGAAATAATATGAAGGAGTAAGCCCCTTTTTTCTCTCGTGGATGTAGGCTACAAGCCGAACCACGTAATATGTTGCCTTACTATGCTTCTTTCCCATCGACACTCTCTATTTCTTCGTTATATTCATTTTAACATCGACCACTGACCAAGTTCACCAACAAAATATTGTTCATGAAGCTATTAACAGGCCATATGGCTCCTGGTGCTGAGATGCGGAGCTGAGTTGGAATTGGGTCACCTAACAAATCATATATACTGAGACTGGATTCGATCAAATGAAGGAAAATGCCTTGACAAAGGACTGTAAATGGGCCGGATTTGGTTTTAAGGATTTCTCATTTTCCTCATTGCTTCCAATCTGATTTCTAGCGGACTTCTAACTCGTTATCTATCTCTTAAGAAGCATATGTTTCAGTCTTTGAACCGTTGTTGGCAGGCCTGCTTCCACCGTGTGATCTGGAATGCCTGGAAGACTTGCAACAGGTGCATGATCGAGATTCGAGAGCCAACGTCTCTCTGGTAAAGATCTGCAGAAAGAATTTTGGAATCAGTGTGTGGATGCGTTCATGGCGCTCCTCAGGCGTAAGGATAAAGAATTGGAGAGCTGTAGGCAATGGCTTAGACTCGGAATGGTTTCAGGAGATTGGCCCTCCTTACAACACAAGGAAATTTGAGTTCAATCATATCTAGATCCTCTGGTAATAAGGCTAAGAGTGATCCCAGGAATTGATAATAGGGGCAGGTGGGCGTGCCACTCTTCCTCTGATCATCGCTCAGTCTTATGAACAAGTCTTTGTTCAATGGATAAAAATGTGTGCTGCTGATATTACAGGTCGGATTAAACATGTAGCTTACCAGACGAAATGGATCAAGTTGTTCATTGCAGGCCAGGAAGGTAGAGGGAGACTGGGAAGACCTCTTTCTTTTTTCTTTTTGGGGGCATGGCTTGTACAGCAATTTTTGTGCTAAATTTCATTAATAACAAGGACGGGGACCTACCGTCCAGCAGCAGAGTTTCCTGATATTTCAGTCTTTAAAGGCAGGCCATGATAGCTTGCCTTCAGAAATTGAATCCTTCGTATCTTCCAACGTAAAATTCCCAGGACCACCATGGCAGGGGTTGCCAAAATGTCCGGACCCTCCCGAGACCTAAAGGGGATGAGTCTCGATGCAGTGTATATGGTGCCCATCTCGTACATGACCCTATCCACGCTAAGATCATGAAATTTAATAATCTAGCAAAATATAGTTGAGTCTGTGCCTATGAAAACATTGTGCAGTTGGGAGGCTCATAATATTTGCAAGGACCACCCACAGTACTTACCCTTCCAAGAACACATGTTCTAGCTATCAAACACCATCTTCGGCATCTATCCTAAGCGATGTTTAAACGTCTGCCTAGTGCCCAAGCTAAAGAAAGTGAGAGACAAATAGACTATAGATCAGGGCATTTAAATGTAGGTGTTTGTTTGTGATCGGACCTGCTTGCTCAAGGGGTGAACTAGAAATTTATTTTAAGTGGGACAATCTGTATTTTGCAGAAGTCCTCTCACTTTGCTTTACCGGAAATCCACTAGCCATGAACACATTCATCTTGTCGCCATTTTATTTCCTTTTCAGATTTTTCTTTGATTGGTAACCTTTTTTCTTCTTGTTCTTCTTTTAACTTGGTGAAAATCCGGGTTTAGATTCTCGGCTCTGCTCTGCAAGAATGGCGCCCTTCCTGTTTGTTATTTTCATGGCGCCATTTAACTTCCATGACTTAGCATTTTATGAATTGGCCTAACGACTGGTAAGCAAGAGAATAATCCTTCCTGTGAGATTGCCAGCCAATCGGATTTAAAACAGCTAAATACATAGAAAATCAGAGTCATACTGATTTATTAGTTGTCCCTTGGCTTAGCAGTGGTAACATGACATCATATACAAAGGTTCACAGTTCCATAACCGGTTGAAGCAAAAGAGAAAGATTCGCTATCACATCACAGGTCAAGCGTTGATCTCTACTTACCTGAAGAAAAAGTTTCACACTGCCAGCAGGGGAGTAGATATGTTTGTTCTGTTCATGTTCAACGTTTAATATGTCGCCACACACACACATATATAATTATATATGTAGGTCAGCTTAGCAACCTCAAGCTATCATGCTACATCATCAGTACTGATCCCCCATCATGAATCTTTCTTTCAATTTCTCCACTCACAAGCCAAACAATTGATGCTGACAATTGAAAGAATTGCCCTGTTCTCTGCCTCCGCGAATTTATAGTAAACATAATTTTGCTATAATAACGTGAAAACCTGGTGTAACTACTGAGGGACGGTAGTAGATAGTAGATACAGCAATACAGAAAAATCATTTGTAGGCTACACGTTGACAAACAACAGCAAGTCAGTTTCTCCTTTTCGTTTTTGTATCATTCTTTCTCATATAGCAAAGTCAGATGTTAGGTAGAAAGACGAGAGAAAGTGTTGGGTGGTAGGTTTCCTCCTTGCCATGACTTGAAGGGCATCTTTTCCGAGTGCTGTGACTTCATCTTTAGCCCACTTTTCTCCTCCACCACCACATGCCACTTTCATCAGCTCTCTGTACTATATAATGCTCTTCCTTGGTCCCACTTCCAGTGTTGGAAAGCTTCTTCGAGGAAAATTAGCCATGACTTCGGTCAAGAGCTAGCTGCAACCATTTTCCAAAGTTCACATGCAGTTGCCCATCCCCTTCATTTATTTTTGGATAGGCTTAGGACAGTCTCGACAAGCAGAGTTTGTTCTTTCAGTGGGCACCTGATGAAAAATCCGATACAGCTGCTTCCCAAGAGAGCAGAAAGAGCGTTTGAATTTTTGTGACAGGTTTATGCCATGGGTTACTCTGCCTTCAATTAGATTTTCCACGACGAGAAAAGCCATCTAGCTTTGGGGAAACGTTCGAATACGTAATTTATTTTGTAGTAGATGTCACATATATAAGCATTCAAGAAACTGCCTGTTTCTTTCCCACAAACTTTTCTCCTTAAGAAAAGTCTTTGGGGACGTAGTTGGTGCTCCCTTCTCACTCACCAAGAATTGAAAAGGTGAAATCCCAAATCATAACCTTATGTCATTGTCCTCACACAGATCACAGACGATCCGTACTTTCATCCCATACTCTTGAGAGTCCCACAGCTATGCCTTGGTAATGTTTTGCGAGACAAGCCATCATTAATCTTAGCACTGAGCACCAATTTTTTTATCCCTCCTGCTCGGAAAGGGCAGACTGGAGTCGGTCCTTGCCCTTCTGTTCGTCTGCAAGAAGTTACTGCGCCTTATCTTGAACTTGTGTTGTTATGGAGAAACATTTGTTATTACACTATGCAATGAACAGTGGCAGAGTTGGATTTGGATGAAGGTGACTCACTTCACCCTGCTGCTCATAGCTACTACCAAGTACTCGATTCTTAACTTTATTGTGCGCTTTATTCTGTACACAGCCATCTTAGTTTAGATTTCTAGTTTCACTGGTTCATTACTAATGATGGGTTCGTATCTGGAGACTGACAAGCAGGAAAGCACCTTCAACCAAAGATGATGAGTTCCCCCACAAGCCTGGTCTGTCATTTCGCTGGTTCCAACCTCAATTCAGGATGCAGCAGATCTTGGATACCCATATATGACTGGTCGGGGAAATGTTGGATTTTTTAGCTCAAAATTCAGAAACAATTTATCTGTTTCTGAATAGTGTTGGCAATGTGGGCCTCGTATCAGCTGATACGCGTGATATCTGCTGCAAATCGAAAAAAGATGTGCTGATTGAAGAAGCTAAATATTTTGAGACATTTATTAATTGATTCTAAAATAAAACAATGAAAATAGCGCAACATGGGCAATATCAGTCAGCAATCCGATACGGCAGCACTCCAACACTGATAACACTAGTTCATACAAGGAATAAGCGAAAAGAAACGTATGAGATCTCAGATCTGTCCTGCAAAACTTTATCTTGTACTTAGTTTGCTTTCCGAAAGGCTGCAAAGCTTGTCACAAGGAATGCGGTTGTCCAATGTCCAGCCATTTGACAGTTTAGTACTTTCAAGCTGCTCACAAATCTAACTACATAAATGTTAAAAAACGTAAGAATAAAAAATATCATGATAATTTACTGTTTAGATACGATTCTGTAAGACCAAAACATTAGAACCATTAATCTTAAATATGTTTATGAAAAATTAAATCTGTTAATCTCAACTTCTGTATAAAATCTATCTAAATTTATAAAAAAAAAATGTGCAACCATGATTAAATTCATTACACTGCCGTGGAAGGTGAGAAAGTAAAACAGATTTGGCGTATAGTCACTTCTTGCACTCCACGTTTTTTCCTGGTTAAGTAGATCCCACTGTCAAATGTTGGAAAATGCTTATTTTTGCTTCTGGATGTGGGCTGCCCATCACGTAGAAGGGCAGTACCTACCAAACATGGGTTTCTAACATGGTTCGGACATTTGTTAACGTGCAATGTCATGTCCATCTGCCAAACCAAAATTAGATTATTTTACTTCTAAATTTTTTACGCTATATGTAGAACCAACTAAATTGGAAAAAAAATTACTTCAAGTAAGTATGCTAGAGAAAAAGTGAACGGTTTTGATTTCCTCAAAATAAACTACAAAACAAAAAGTTGGTTCACATTCTGGGAGATGGGTGAGTGGGAGAGGGAACCCCACCACCAGGATGGAAGGCCATGCCCCCTGTGTTGGGTAAAACTTGTGATCACTCCATTAAATTCGAGAGTAGTGCCTGCAAAAAATGAAGTAATGGCCGGATTGTATCTTCACCGGCCTGCAACTCGACCAGCTACGCTATACCAAGATGAAAAGATTAGTTCGTGTAGTAAGTGAAAGTTAAAAATAGACACGGCCGGCGCTCCTAGTTATCTAACAATTTATTATACCATGATGAATTTGGCGGCAAGAGTGGAATATCGGCGGAACTTCTGTGGAGTACGTGCATTAAATTACAAGACTCTTGTTCTTGAACAGGAACAGTGGTCAAAATGGGCAGATCTTTTCATCACAGTGAGAGAAGAAAAAAAAAATAAAGAGCTAAAAAGACATGTAGGATCCAATTGCTTAAATGATTGCTGCAACATCCTGCTGGATAGTCTGTTGCTCTGCACAGTGATATACATTAAATAGTACCAGACAGAACAGCTGTGGCCTGAGATAGATCCACCTCCCCTTTATTCCAGACCATACGAGTTTGATGTACAAAGCAACAGAGGAGCCTGAAAAGGTAGAACGATCATATTTCCGGGTTATATATATATCAGCTTCCCTTTGGTTATATTTCTAGCTAAATTCTACCTTTTTAGTCAGCATCAAAACTCATTAGAGTTCATCAATCTCCTTTTATTTTAATGTTCTTGTTTCTTGGTAAACCTGAACAGTTTCATTGCTTCTGGTTGACTTGAGCACATTAATTTAAACAAGACTTCCCTGTTCGTGCACCGGCATGGTACTTAAATATTTGTTTAATCCACGCATGCATGTGTACATAAGCGCATGCGCGCATCTGAAGATATATGTGAGGATAAAAGTAGAAGTTTGCTCGAACATTTTGCGAATTATTTTTCTTCTTCCTGAAAGTCAAGTTGTGGAAATAGCAGTCTCAATGGCGTCTACCATCTATCTGTAATGCTTGCCTTTCTGAGCAATGGTTCAGAATAGACGGGCAAGCATGGATCGACTGACTTAAGATTCTATCTTTAATGGAAAGGAAAGTGGATGTATGGAATTGAAGACTAGATTTTCTCCCCTGAATATTGGGAAACTTAGGGAAGGGAGGGAAATTTGTTCATATCGATGTGAGTTACTTTGTCTATAATCTAAACTGGTAACTCGCATTTTGGGCATTTAGAGCTTTTGTTACTGATTGCTTTGTTGAAAGCTTATAGATCTTTCGAGTAATATGAAGATTTGGAAAAATTTTTCCCTCAAAAGACATCTTCCAAACGGAGGCAACTAAGGCAAGTTGGAAGTATGGTAAACTCCATAATATTGTCGAAAATAACGAGTTTTAATTAACAGCTGAGATTATATTTGCTGTTACAGATTAAAACTGGACCAGATAACACATTGGACTAAATAACACATTTTGCTTAGGGATGTCAATATATCTGATTTCAATTTCATATTCAACTGACCGGCTCTAAAAAAACGAATATGGAAGAAAATTAACATTTGATTAAGAAATCGGGTAGGGTTTGATTTTAAGAAATGCCGTTCAATGGATTCAACTATACATAAAGATGTGATTGGATTCAGATTTGATCAGATTTAGTTTTAAAGGAATATCATATATCCAATGCACTTACATTTTTTTAAGTCATTTGCATTTGGGTATGTGAATTGAAAATTTGGCCAGTGAAATTAGATTTTGGATTCGGATTCTGATATGCCATTTTTTCCATTAGTATTCAAATCTAAATATGCAAACATTCGAAAATCGGATATGGTCAAGAATACATCCGTTCAATTTGAATTGGATCCGTTGACATATCCAGGAGAACAACCCGGATCTTATTTTTATATTATACCAATTCAAGCCGCCTTGGGTCACCTTTCCAATAGATCAAACAAAAAAAAAAGGTGACTTTGTGAATTTAAGCACATAGAAAATCGGTTCAGCCGAAGCCAATACAGAAAAACAAAGGAAATGAAATTCCAAAACCATGACCCATCGACTAACATCCATAACAGGGCATACAAAACTACGTCCCAACTCCCATTTTTTCTTTTTTCTTTTTTAAAAAAAAAAAGACGAAAAATTCTTCAACAACTGCTTTTATATTCAATGCACATCATAAATGGAACGAGAAAACAATTCCTTTTTTTTTCTTCCTAAATACCGCTTTTATATATATGGGAAAAGACGGCATTTTCCAAAAACTTCCCCGAAAGAACACAAATCTAAATAAAAAAAAAGGAAAGTGGGTAAACGTAAATATAGTCAAAGACTTCTCCAAATCCGAGATTTGCGAAGATAGGAACACAATCCCTGTAAAGATTCTTCACTATTACCTAGAACTTGTTGCAATCAACTTGTTTATGGGTTTTTATCAACATTTAAACGAGAATCCTAGCTGTTTCTGAAACCATGCAGGGTCTAGTACAGCATTGGGTACATCAAAATAAATCAAATAATCAAACAGTTCATTTATGTAATATATATATATATAGTAGATTACGATTCTCACTTTTTTTTTCTCTCAGATCTCAGTGGAATCCGATACTTTCACCACCACCAAAAAGGATGAATGAAAGGCCATTCATTTCTGATATTATTTTCTTAAACCCCCAAACAAAAAAAAAAAGGAAAACGATAAGAAAAAAGATCTCAAACACCAACAAGAATCAATCAACAACACACTCACTGGTCCCATAAGAGATGAGAACAAAAACCCACCCAACCACCCGCAAGATTATCCCAAGAACCAAAAATACGAAAAAAATAAAGCAAAAAGCAAAAAAGAAAAGAACCCATTTACACATCATAAAGTATATCATAATCAGACGAAATAGGGAAGACCAGGAAATAGAAAAATGAGCAAATCCATTGACATTTTAATGGAAGAAAGATGTTCATATAAATGACATTATCTCAACTCAAACCCCGAAGAGTAACGTTACAAAGCTTGGACGGCTCACAAGCACAGAAAAACCCAAGCTTTAAATCTCTGCAACTCTTCCCCTCCTCTCTCTCTCTTACACAAAACTCTTTACCAATAACAAAAAATACGATCGTCCCAAGGAAGATCGGAGCTTCTCCAGTCTTCCAAGAGAATGACAAAACTTCACTCAACATCAATACATCATTACCCCCAACATCAACGAAGACTAATAATAATATAAAAAGGAAAAAAAAAAAGGCAATATCACACCTATCCTCTTCCCTTCTCTCACACTCACACCACCTAAAATATCTGCAAAATTATATCGAAATCAGCAAACAGTTTAATCCCAAGATGCTCAATGAAGTCTCTCTCAGACTCTAATATCAAAATCCATCCAAGAAAAGACTTCAGAATCGATGTCCAGATTCAAACATTCAGTGGAGATATCATCGGCTTCGTCTCCAGCACCAAGACAAGCGGCAGCATCGTCAAGCCCCTGCAAATCCCAGGGGTCTAGAAACGAACCCAGAGCATCAGAGAAGAAAGGGTCTCCAAGCACAGCAAGATCATCGTCCAAACACAAAGGAACGATGGGAGGATCCTTCTCGAACTCGACTAAGCTCATCCCGGCGGCGGCTGCCGGAGACTCAACTTGCTCCCCGGCCCCCATCCGGTCTGTGGGGGTGTTATCATCCGTAGTTTTCCTGGTCCTGGTGAAGACATTCCCAGAAGCATAGGGCTCCGTCCCCGAGTCAGAGGTGGCAGAGACGTCGAGGACGGACGATGGAGATGACAGTGCGAAATGGCGGTTGTCATCGTCGGAGACGCAGGACATTGACGCCACCGACGACGAAGAGGTGACCGGGGCTATTTTCAATGCCGCTGGAAAGGGGGCTCTCCGGTTGTTGCTTCCGGCCAAGATTGAGGAAGAGTCTCCCTCTTCCATCTCCCTCGACGCCTTCTCATATGCTCTGGCAGCTTCCTCTGCAGTGTTATAGGTCCCGAGCCAGACCCTTACTCCCCTCACTGGGTCCCGGATCTCAGCTGCCCACTTGCCCCATCTCCTCTGCCTGACCCCCTTGTACTTGCCGGACTTGCCGTTCTCCGGCGGAAAGTAGCTCGATCTCTTCTGGGAGCTCTGGTTGTGACTGCGAGTCTTGTTATTGGTGGTCTTGGAGGTCGTCTTCCTCCTGGAGCTGCTGTCAGCAGAGCTCTCTGTGTCGACAATGGAAGCATGCCGCGAAGAAGACGGCAAAGGGATGACGACCTCCTGAATCACCTTCTTCCGAATGGGGCCCTTGAGGAGGGCGGGCCGACTTCGACGCCCACCATTGTCTTCTTCGTCACTCGAGGAGTCGGTAGCGTCCGGGTCGCTGCAGATGACTCTAATCTTCCTCACCGGTTCCAACATTTCAGCAGAAAAATTCCTAAAACCCTTCCTAGCCCCTTTCTTCAGGAACTTGTCCTGGTTGAGGGCTTGCTTTTGAGGGCCTGGCATGTTCCCTCCCTCGACAGAAGCCCCAAAGAATAGGAGAAATCGAAAGAACAGGAAAAAAGTAGAAGAACGAGAAGGAGAAGAAGAAGAAGAAAAATAGAAGATTTTTCAAGGAAAGGAAGACAACAAGTTGGCGGGTGGTGGTATTACGTAAGAACGCCTCTGAAGAACAAGAATGAAACAGAATGCAGGGACAATATTTCTTTGCACCCACTGCTGGCAACTCGGAAACCCACTCTGTTTTAACACAAAAGGAAACAAAGCTGGCTTAGATCTTCCATGATTTTTCAAAGTAAATACGAGGAACCAAAACCTACTTAATTCATTAAAAACCAAAACGGAAAGGGAATCAAGACCACGGGAGAAACGCAGAAAGGGAAAAGAGAGAGCTCACCGATTTGAAGTTAAGCGCATGCCTCGGCCTCGTTCTATGGCAAGCATGCGAAGAAAGAAAGCGGTGGAAGAAGAGAAACGCCAGAGCTTCTTTGCTCCAATCGAAATCTCAGCGCCAGCCGACATAAATCCCTCTATTCACACCCTCCTCCTCCTCCTCCTCTGCCAAATCCAACACCCCCAAACACAAAGGAAGGAGAGAAAAGCCTCCTCCTGCTTCGTTCCCTCCTTCCTCTTCTAAACCACCAACCAACAAAAGGGAGAACGCCTAAAAAGACAGAAACAGAACAGAGACAGAGAGGCAGAGAGACTAAGAAGAGAATTTATTTAGATGGGTACAGGAGAAAATAGGAAAGTGATAGGTGGGGGGGGGGGGTCTCTTACAGCACTCCTTTTCGGCTCCTGAGGGGCTTTTCAGTGTATGAGGAGGCAGGGAAGAGGGGAAAGCGCCGTCGGGATGTGCAGAGAGGATGAGAAGCCTATGGCTCTGGTGAGGGGTGGACGTCTCTCACTCAGTTGATCTGCTCCTCCTTTTGGAATATGACAAAAGGGTCTCTGCAACTGGGTGAGCGTGCAAAAACAGCACCGGCAAAAGCAACGACCTCCTCCACAGACAGAGCGAAACACAGACAGAGAGAGAGAGAGAGAGAGAGAGAGATGTTTATATGCTGGTTGGGCAGAGAAAATAAACAAGACACAGATTCCGAAGAGTCTCTAACCAAGAAGAGAACAGGCACTTCCTTTTCTCTTCTCCCTCCCTTTCTCTCAGCCCCTCTGCGCCTCTCCCCTCTCTGGTCTAAACCCCTCCTCTCCCTCTTTATCTTCTTCTCCCGTTTTCTCTCTCTCTCTCTCTCTCTCTCTTCTGGTAACCTTTTGTTTTTTCTATTCTGTCCCGCACTTTTCTCTATGCGGTCAAAATTGCATTTAACCACGCCGGGTGGCGTTAATAAATAGAGGAAATGTAAAAAGGCGGCAATAAATAAATAGTCCAAGAAGGGGAGGGGCGGGGCCGAAAAAGGAACGTGGTTTGGACGTAACGGGCAAGAACATGGCAGCCCATGTCATGCATCCCGCATGCCCTCCCCCCATAACATGCATGGCATGCATGCATCTATCATGTACCATGCGCCATGCTAAGCGCGCCAACGCTTCCCATTGGTCGAAGGGCGCGCGAGAAAAGCATTTCCCTTTCTCTTTTTTTTTTTTTATTTTTATAATTCTGACTTTGCGCAACTCCCGACCAAGTTTTCATTTATATTCAGTGACCGTCATGCGCGCCTCCCGTACGGCAGTATCGGCGTTGCTTTCAAAAATATCGTGGCAATTCTCGTGACGTTTAAAACGGCGTCGAGAAAACCGCCGGTGCTTCCGCCGGAAGAGCGTGCCGTGATTTTCTCTCATGTACTTGTTTATTCTACTATTTTTTTTTTGAAGTTTTTGTTAAGTATATAGCTATAAGCGAATCACGATTTTATTTTAAAAGGCAATTATCCCTTTTATTTTTGTAAACTTTTAGAGAAAGGAATATGGTAAGTCTTCTTTTGTTTATGACCGGTTCCCATAGATTCGATTCAAAATTCCGGTTTTTTAATTACATTGGTGTCGAGGCTGACAGTCGTTTCTGTAGATGAAAACCGAGTCGGGAAAAAGTTGTACAGGACAATGGTCTTTAAATGGAAGTTTGGATCCGACAGTTATTGGATACAGCTATGGACGTTTCAGCAGCGTAAATTGGCAAATGCCGTGGATTCCAAAATCAAAATTCCAAAACGGGTACTCTCCTTTGAGAAAATGCGATCGAGTGGGCGTGGTAAAAAATATTACACGACTTTTTTTGCCCGTGTTTGACTACCAAAAAATGTTCCAAGATATACGCATTTGGATTCAGATTGAGGTCAAGATGAAAGAAAACCCAATCCCTTGGATATATAGGGCTGCTTGTCGAACCACCATCGATCGGGTCCAGATAAACGATCCAACTGCAACAAACACGATTCCTGAGCTGAAGGACATGCAGGCCAGTCGAACCCGAGCCTTTTTAAAGACAGGATAAACATATCCATTTTTTAATTGGACTTTTTATCGAATAACAGGTTAAGGCTCATGTCCAGGGATGGACTATTTAAGATCCATATCACTTATGAACATGACATACCACATATGAATGTATACCCACATGATAATTTATTACTTGTTTAGAAAAATTTCTATGTTTCAGACATTATTTTGATTAATAATGTATGGTTCCAAATAATTAAGAATCCATGTCCTCTTGTTCCATGTTTCCTGGGATTCCTGGAGTTGCACCTCATGTTTAGTTGTGCCAAACCCGTGTTTGTCACCCTGGCGCACGTTGGGGCAAAAGATCCTTCGCTCCTATCATTCAAAAGAGACAAACGATGAACACAAACATTCAAGATATTAATTATTTTTATCAAAAGATGGTGAGCGTTGCTACTTTCCCAAAAAGACTTTCTGTTCACCAAATTTTATTGTTAGACATGCAAAATAGAGCACAAAGTTGAATGTTTTGTTTGTTCTAAAGTTAGCTACTTAGCTGGAGCATCGGTTGGGTGATCTAACTTGAAAAGGAAAATAAACCGGGATTTGTTTGATTACTTCTGATCTATTCAAACTGTTATTAAATTTCATCTTGTATATTTTTTTAGAAAAATTTACCATGAAAAAATTACCATGTTAAATTCTTCTCTGCAATCAAACAGTGCCTTAATGCCGTTTTAAATGGTTCCCAAGTCCTGCTATGCTGGTTCTTAGTTGAGAGGGAGAAAACAATTGATCCAACACGCCGCAGACCAACTGACAACCTTGTTTTGATTATCAAATAAGAAAGGATTGAAGGAAAATAGACACAAGAAAAAGTTTTTTGTTGGGAGATGCTCCCAAGAGGCCGAAGTTCTCTTTCTCCCCCTACCTCCAGGGTACATGTTTGCTTCAGGACCTAGGTGAAAAGTGAAACACCAGTAAAATTAGAGCATTTTGTATCCATTGTTTGCATGGATAAAGATTAATGCCTAAGGAAAGCAGACTGACTTTTACAGGCCCGCCAAACTGACCAGTTATGCTACGCAAAATAAAGGAAGAATCAAAAAAGATGGTCGTGCATTAATATGAGCATTAACAAATCAAGTAATTCAAAACGTGATCATGGCAACAAAGCAACACGGTTCCTATCTTTCATTTTCTTTAAAGATCCATTTTAAAAAAGCAATAAGAAACATGAGTCCAGCTTGAGAGATTCTTAAGGCAGGATAAGACATGGTTGCCCTGCACGTCTTTGTAATGTTTCAGGGAGTTGCATTAGATTATAAAAGCTTTCGGGGCAAAAAGTGTAACAATACAAATCGGACCATGGCATCATGTGAGTTGGTTCTGTGTTCATTAGACTCCCCAACTTGACGCATCCAAACATATGACATGATTAGGGAGAGATCTTAATTTACATGTTCAAGTTCAACAATATACTTGGTGGAACTAGAGACAGTAGTAGCAGAATCAAAAAATTTTAGCTGAAGGGCATCAATTCATGTTATTATTGCAATGGATTGAGTGCATGTAGATTTACAAGGCATTAGCCAGGGTCTGATGTGAATAGTGAGCACCCTATATGGCTAGGCATGAGTACAACAGATGAAACAATAAAAATTTTACAAAGGTTTCTACAAGCTGGGATGAGCAGCTGCCCACACCAACCCCATGATAACTCCGCTACTGCTTAGAGGTGTAGTTTTGCTCACACGATGAGAAATCACCCTAGAAGGATTCACACGCACACAAAGGCAAAAAATATTGCTTGACATAAGATGGGACACTAGACGTGAAAATTAGATGCACACACAAAGGAATATTTGCACTTTAACATATATAATGATATAGTATTAGATTTTTCATTTTGTGTATGATCGCGAACGTGCACATCAATGAATCTTGAGCACGTGCAAGCAAGTTGTTTAATAGCGAGAAACAGCAGCTTCATGCACTAGTGACATAGTGGGGAAGAAGCTGCCCTCCACGAACATATCTCGGATGCGGTTCTTAGAATTAAATGCTCTTTAAAGGAAGCACACAGAAAGAAGGCAGCTAAGATTTTATTCGGAAAAGGAAAAGTTCAAAGAGAAAGGTGGATGCCGATTAAGAAGTAGGTGAAGTAAGGGGTAGTCGTCTCGTTGACATGCAGATCAAAGCATGGGTCCGACGCCTTGGTGCAACTTCTTTTTTAATGAAAACGGAGGTTCCGACTGATCTTTATGGAGATACGGCGCCTGTCAGACTGAAGATCCACAGTTTCTGTTAATCTCATATTGTTTGAAGTGTCGAATTGAAGGGAAAAGATGGCTCTGACTTGGGAACGATTCAAAGTATAACCACAAGGGGCACAATCAGATGTAAATGAGATCAGCTATGTTCAGAAGAAATAAGATTCATCTCATATAGTTGATGATGGTGTTTGACTTGCGTTTCATTGCATTGATTGCCAAGACAGCGCGTTCTTCCTTTTCTTCTCTCTTTTGTTTCTTCAATACGGACGCGTTCCATAAATTAAGAACCAACAAATAAATGCATGAACCTTTTACAATCGTGAAAATGCTCATGCAGGCAGCAATTGTCTGTGTCTTGTTTGGGTGAGCGAGAGGTATTAATCCCACCACTCGAAAAAGGCCAAAAAGCCCCCCCATGCCCTCTGCCTTCGATGTCTTGAGTTGCGTTGGTGTCAGCGATAGCAACGGTGCACCTTTCAGCTTGGATGTCGCGCCCTACCGCCTTAAGACACATGAACATAACGCTCACGAGAATCGAACTAGAGACCTGCCTTAATACAAGCCCGTAACTCGACCAGCTACGCTATGCCCCTTGAGCACCTGAGCACTATATCGTTTTCCATATCCGTTAAAGCTCTACTCATTTAGTCAACTGACTCCAAGATATCACGAATTCACAACTCTTCAAAGTAAAAGCTCGGATTTCACCTATGTATTTGATAAATAAATTTGTTTAAATTGTGCGTCTAAATCAACGAAATGTTTATATATATTTGACACTGACAAAAGGTAGACGAATCATGCCCACTACAAGACATCAATGGTATATAAATAACTTAGAAGAATTCCATCTTATTAAGTAATGGCGGTTAAACATTATGAGGACTCGCATCAAATGCAAACAGCTGGCTGCATATGACAATAAAGCACAGCTAGAAAGCTCATCCATGGATTCCAAATCCTATCCAACTTTTTTCAGCTATAAGACAATCAACCTCCATTCTCTCCTAACAATCATGAGATTTTAGCCATTTTTGAAGCCATATATGATCAGCTCACCAACAGTAAGCGACGATCCATCCATCCTTGGAAGAAGGATGGAGAAGTTGAGGTGGCCGTCAAATGCAATTAACCAGAAGGTTGTGCATGTTCAGCAAAAAAAAAAAACACAAGTTGGGCAGGTTTTGGGTAAGCTGCTGGTTTTTCTTGGGAACCATTTTAGGGAATGTATCTTCTTCACTTTTTTCTGTCCAGTGGGAAAAAGTGAAGAACAAAATTTGCAAGGTATCTTGGGCGTTCAAGTTCCTGACCCACAAAGTCCAAACGCCACCTTTGTTCCTTGGTGGCGTCAATATCCACAGCTCCCAAGAGGAAAAAAAAGGATCGATTGGTCGTATCATTGCCTTATCCAAATTGTTCCTTTCCTCAGCGGCTATATGTGTGTGTGTGAATGCATCATATATATATATATATATATATATATATATATATATATATATATATATACATATATATATATATATATATATATATATATATATATATAGAGAGAGAGAGAGAGAGAGAGAGAGAGAGAGAATGAAGATTACCAGAGGCCTAATAAACAGTCGGTAGGATGCAAACACGTTTTGATGGTTAATTAACAACTTGGGGGTCAGGCAAAATCAGCACATCCCATGTTTAATTATGCTCTTCATATTAAGACATATATGATGTTAGAGACAAATCTTGTTGAAGTGCTTGATAGGCCTTTTCCGGTCAGTTTTTTTACCGTGGGAGTCCTGTTAGTTTTTTTTTATTGGTTTTGATGATATATTTCAATGACTATTTTCAGAAAACTTCAAATCCCAGGATTTGGTTCACAGGATTCTAATGTCTTGCATCGCTGTCTGTTTCTTTGGTGATTCCACAACAATGCACGGAGGACAAACATCTCTCTCTCTCTCTCTCTCTCTCTCTCATGTGGAGAACAATAGACTAAGTACTGGGTGAGTCAAAGTGTGCATGCTGGGCAGGACGCATTATTCAACAAAAGAAACAAGGCTTTTGAATTTTAAAACATTTTTGTTCCCTCTTTTTTTTGTTCCTGTTTGATGACTGCCACTTTTGTCTTGCTGCTTTGACAATGCACAAGACTTTTCGGTATTGCGGCCAAAACAAGTTAGTATTCTAAACTTAAGTGGTTCCATGAGATGCATCTTGTAAACTAAAATACAAACATTTACTATGCTGTAAAAGTTGACAAGTCTGTGCATTTATTTTATATTCTACTCACTGCCAAGGCTTTTAACCGTTCGCATGAGCTTTCATCCTTTAAAAATCAGGTGGAACTCCGCTCTTGCCAACTTTATTATTTTAGCGAAGGTAATTTGATTTCTCGTAAAGTTGGGTGGCAAACAGAAAATAAAAAAAAGAAAAATAGGCCACTTAAATAATTAAACAATATAATGAACAGGAGCTTACGTGGCGCAAATTGCACGCAGGGGACACGTGACACTGTCCTGAACAAGGGAGGAAAGGTCTTCGGGCCTTTTCATTTTAGGGAAGGTGGGGCCCGCACCAGCGCAAAGGCCAGTAATGGGGCCCGCTCGCTCATCGTGGCAAGTTCATGATCATGTCATCATCATACGTGAGAAAGCCATGAATCATCATCATGGTTCATGCATGACCATGATCGGATGGATGGAGACTGCTGAGATGCCGGAGTGCCGCCGGATACGGCCGGAGGCGGAGCTCCGGCGGCGGACGCGATGGGGATTGGTGGGCCCCGCAGCCTATCCCACCGGCTCTCGTGCCTTCCCGCCAAATCTGATGCCCGCAGCGTCGTTCCCGCCAAAAGTTTCCTTATTTCCGGGGACCGAGCTTTGGTGTAGTCCGGTGGAGTTGGCGACGTGGCGCGGATTTTAGGGGCCGAAGGCAAGGGGCCCGCGACAGCTGTTGAAGGTGGTTGGGTTGCCTCCCTCCTGCCGGGGTGGCACCGGCGCCGGTCTCCCTCGCTCTCGCTAAATGTCGGCCGATGGAAAACACCCGATATTTTGGAAAGTCAGCCGCCTTAAAATCTTTTCCTTTTTAAACTTTACTATGCATGAAAAACTCGTGAAATTCGGCTGTAATTTGGAAAAGGGAAAGCCCTTTGTTCAATCTTGGTAAGGTTAAATTTTTAACCCGAAGAAAATGACATTTTTTTAAATGGAAGCCACCGTAAATGGAAACTTACACAATATGTCACGATTTTTCACCTCGCTTCATAATGAACTTCAGTAACTATTATTCCTTAACGTCTCACGCGGGTTGCATGACATAATCCGGAAATTGACAAAAAAAATTCGTAAAATAAATGGAAATTGGTTATTTGCCTTTTCAAGAATGAGAAAGAGGGGTTTAAAGGGAGTAAGTTATTCAGCAACTTAATGAATTTGGTATAGTCAGATCACCAACTTGACTTTTACTTCTCTAATTCGTGAAGTTCTTCCTTTCAAACCGTTTGCGTCGAAAAGTACCTTAAAAATCTTTGTTTTCAACGCGCAATTTTGAAGTTCAAAGTCTCACGAACGTTTTTTTTTTTTAAATTATCTACTGCTTATAAAGGAGAATCGATGGTGTCAAGTAGGCCGACAGTCCAACCTATGAATTTGGGTAGGACCAAATTGAATTCAAATCCAAAAAATACATTACAGACAGCTTATTTTCGACGGACAGTTTATTTTCGGCCCGTCAGTAAATGTTGTTCTTTTAATAATGTTTTAAAGACCTATATTTCATAACTTTAACAACATTGGTACTAGGTTTGATAAGATATCTTGATCTGCTTTTGAAATAGGTCTATCAGATATCTTGAACTAGCCTTCTATCGGTAACACTCGATCCAAATCTGTCTTAAACTAGACCCGACATGAACGTGACCCACCGTTTGCCTTATTCGGTACTATAATCAGTTCGGCTTCCTTAATTGGAGCAGGAATTGAAATTTTGAAACCGAATCTAGACCTGACGAGTGTAAAATGATGTAACTTTTTGCGTATAATTGGGTCGGATCCTTTTTTAAGTTAGGATTCAGATTCGGATACACAAACCATATGCATAATTCGTGTCAGATAAAAATGCAGATGTTTTTGCCTTATTGGAACTGAGTAAGTGAATCCCGAATCGGATCTTACCAACCCGTTTAGATTCAAAACGATTAAGAAATAACAATGGCTTGCTGAGAAACTTGACGAGTTCATCTATCTGGATCCGAATGTGCAGTTGAATCCATAATCTACGATTGGTTAAGGTACTCTGACAAAGTTCTTGACCAATGAAGGCCTGTCACAGTTGTACGCGGGATCACATTAACCACGATAAGTCCATTGTTTCCCAGCTGTAAGGATTGGACCCAGATTCAGACCAAGTTGGGTTGTACGCGAATACACATTTTCTCACATTTATTGTTCTTCATATAGAAGTGCTGTATTAGTTCAGGTTCTGAAATCATATCAAACTGAATTTAAATTCCTTACTTGAATTCAGAAAGAGATATCAAACCATAGATTGGAGACAGCACATGCAAAATTTCAGATTGGCTGTTGTTTCTTTCTCGTCTTAATAATTGACTAAGCTGAGGCGGGGCAGACTGCTACTAGATTATAACAACAGAGACACAACCCAGACATTGAATACTTGATCGAAAAGATTACCAATTTGGAAGTGGTTATCATATAGAAAAGTTAATTCTTTCATATGAAAGTGAACCAACTTCAGAGACTCCTGCTGAAGCGTGACTATCTCCCAACTTTTTGAGTCCTAGTCAAACAAGACAATACAGAATCTCAATATACATGTTTGCTCGAAATGCGCAATCAGCGCCCTGATAAGGTGATTGCCAATAGTGATGCAACTCGAAGAAAATAGAAAGAGAGAGAGAGAGCCTATAAAATGAGAATATATAACGAAAATATGGGGATAAGAAGTCCCCTAGATACAAATTACAATCCACAAAAACAAAAGCAGGAAAACGAAATATACAATACAGTTCACAGAAAAATAAGAGAGAGAGGAAAGACGAAGCGTCACTCAGCCGTAGACGGGCATCGGCGCTTCAACTGAATGGCAAACTGGACATCCCCTTGCACAAGACGAGCTACAGAATCTGACGAAGAGAAGGTGCCCCTGAAGACCCTGTTGTTGCGCTCCTCCCAAATACGCCACGAAGCTGAAATGCACCACCAAGCTAAAATGAGTCATGGCCTCCAGACATAATTCAACTGTTGATGGGGTGGGGGTTCCATAGCAACGGTTTCTGCAATTTGTAGCTGTTCTAGACCCAACTTTAATGCAGTTCCTTGTGTATACGTTCATTCGATTTACAATGATCCGTCGTTGCCTTTTCAGCCCAACGGCCACTGTAAAAAAACAATTACTGAAAGCGCTAAGAAGAGCTCTATCCACCGGGTGTTTGAAGCTCAACTTCAAACTTTCAAGTTGAACAGGGTCCGGAATTCATTAGTGCTCCCGAGGTGCTTCCTTGTTGGCATAATCTGGTTGGAGTCGGACTAAGCCACCACCAGACGGACTTGTTGGCATTCTTTCATAATCTGGTTGGATTCACAACCAGATTATGAAAGAATGCATATACATATGCAGAAGAAAATGAAATGAAAGAATGCCTACTGCAAATCAGGTTGGCATATACATCTGTCAAAAATTTACTACTGTTCTTCCTAAAATATACAGATTCTTTAGAATACATATGTTTCTTGAAATAAACGCCCCTTATAATACTTAAATTTCTGGTGTCGCCCACTGACCAAGAGTCATAGGTGGAGAAATTAAAGCTATAATTCCCAACATGTGATTTCTGAACCTTCTCAGGCAATACCTGATTTCTAAGTTTTTGTCTTTTGATTTATTTCTCAGGAGCATAACACGCATGTTATCCCTGTGGACATGGTCAACGAGATTATGACACAGCTTAATTTCGAGGAGATCTGCAGATAGTACTAATTAAGTTCAACACTGAAACGGAAACTATTGATTGTCGTTCTGCAGAACTATGAATCCAGTACTGAGAATGTGAAGATGAAGTTGAAAATCTTCCTGTGGTGGCGCTGAATTCTTGCTTTGGGAAACTGATCAATATCTGTTCGTGCCAACAAAGAAAACCAAAATAAAAAGAGAAGAACAGATAAGCCGAGGCTAGGCATCGGAAGAACAGTGGATTTGGATATTGGAAAAACAGAACCACAGTTAGTGCGTTAAAAGGCATAAAGGCCACCGGCAAGGCCACAGACAACAGTAAACTTCCATCCAGCATAAAAGATGTATAGAACTTTTGGCATTAAGCAAAAAACGCCCGAGATCTAATAATTCATGCCGAAAATTCCGTGTTTGTGATGGTTGCTCAGAATCTGAGTTTTATTTGTCTGGATTCTTTCTAAGCCGTTTGCATTAACCCTGTGTCAGAATTAAAGAAGAATCTTTACCAGGAGTTCAGTTCTAATACTGCCACTGCCATTGTCTTCATGAACAGCATTCAGCCTTTAAAGTCGAGCGAATATGCTGAACCAAAGAATCATGAAAGAAGCGTTCAGATCATCTCCTCCACAGAAGAAAAATAACACAGAGGCCCCATCCGAGACCAGCCAGAAGTCACCTGGAGGCTGGCAATCCGATCGATCTATTCGATCTTCCCCACCGAAATTTCGAATTGCATCGTTTAGTTTTTGGGATTCATCCTATTAAAATCCTTGTAAAATAGGAATAACTAGTTGTTACTGGAAAGGTGAGACCGCTTGGCTATTTATGCCAGCCAGATCTGGCTTTGATAATTCAAGAATGAAGACTGAGTTCAATTGATGGCGAATTGTTTTGAATTAGCAGTTGATTCAAAACTGTCATTTGGTTTGTTTTTGAATCTTTTTAATATTTAAAGCTTTCAATTTTTATAAGTAAATTATCTTATTTATGTATAAAAAAAGAAAAGTTTACATTTTTTATTAATTCACAAATCGAGGCCTCACTAGTTTGATTCATAAAACGTTTTTATGCAGCACCCAACAAAGTTACAGGTAGAGGTTATGAATTCCAAACTAAAGTGAACAACCCAATTTCAAAATGAGACGTCGTCCATAGCAAACTTAAAAAAAAATGAACAATCACAACTTTTCAAAGTAATACCGTACTTTAGGGGGCATTTGATGGAGTTGAGTTTTGATTTTAGAATTAAAATTTTAAAAACAAAATTCCTCCTCAAATTAGACATGGAATGAAAAATTTCAGTTCCAGTTTTCCTTTGTATTTGACAGTCTGAATTTTGGTTTCAAAATCGAAAATAACTTGTTTGACAAAACATGAATTAAAATTCTAGAAGTAATGAATTAAAACGGTCATGACATGTACCATAGAGAAAAAATGAAAAAAATTCTAAAATTCTAGAATCATAATTCCTCCCCTAGTGTAGAATCACGATTTCAGAATTTCAATTAAAAAAATCCCGCAGCCTATCCAGTTGAAGAAAGTAGGCGCACATAATTCTCTACTTTATATATATATATATATATATATAGGAACTAGAAATGTCCAACGGTGCGGACCGCAACCGTCCACGGACCTCATGATTGTTAAGCAGAATCAGACGCCTTGTCTGTCTTCGCCGGCGACAAAGCCACGGCCTTTCGTGTCCATCGACGATCCAAAAGTCTGCCGAATAAAAACGGGCACGCACGCATCTGATTCGCTGTTAAATTTACGCTTTACTTCTCAAGTTTTTTAACACTATGAAACTTGAGACTAACGGAAACTGTCGATGAATTATATAAGTAAAAAGTGAATTGATGCTGAAAGCTATACTAAAAAAATTTATACGAGTACTAAGTATTTTAAGATAACTAAGTACATGGAAGTGAATTTTGTATAGAAAAGCTTAACAATCAACAAAAAAAAAAGGGAGTAACCGTATGGAAGTGTTTTTCTTTTATAGAAAAGCTTAACAATAAGAAAAAAAATTCCTTGAAGGGATTGGTGCAAAAAAAAAAAATAGTACTATATATTTTTAGTACACTAACAGCGTGGAAGTGATTTTTGTATAGAAAAGCTTATCAATAAAAAAGTCCGTGAGGGGGTTGGTGCAAAAAAAAAAAAAAGAATTGATACGAGTACTAATGTATTTTTTAAAAACTAACTACATGGAGATGATTTTTGAATAAAAAAGCTTAACAATCAACCAAATAAAAAGAGAACTAACAATATAGAAGTGTTTTTTGGTCAAGAAAAGCTTAACAATAAAAAAAAATTCCTTGAGGGGTTGGTACAATGGTCGGAGCAAAGTTTGGTAAGCGACCAATTTTTGTTTCAAATTCTCAAAATGTCAATTCTTTGTATTGCAAATAAGACGTCATCCACATGCAAGTTAACATGCGGCGGAGGCAACACTCCGAGACACCAAGCATACCCTCTATCTTAAGTGAATAAGAGGTTAGGTGAAAGCTTCGGCTCTCTTCTTAGCGATAAAATGAAATACTCCTCCTAATAATCCAAATTGTGTTGCCTAAAGTGCCCCTTGCGATTCCAACCACGGGCATCTGTTAGATCGGTTCTATGAGTACAATTAACTTGTTGGAATCTTTGAAGGTTGAAAAGTTCAACAACAAATAGAGCTTCCTGATAACATTCTAATTTTTGCCAATCATTTTTCCAATGCATATATTAGTTTTTATGAGATTAAGAATTTTGGGTCCACAATTTTCAGCATATAAAATCTTTCGTACACATGAAAAATGCGATTTTTTTAATCATATTTTAGTTTTTTGAGTGCCATGAAATCACATCTATTACACTATAAGTATTGAACCCTTATTAATTATATACCAAAGAATACTTGAGCGTAAACCGGTCATTTTCTCTCACAGGGATGGATGCATCCGACTATTAATTGAAAGCAAGAGAATGAATTAAAAAAAAAAAAGCTTGGAAAGAATATGATGCACGTTAGAACTTTTATTTTGATAAGAGAGTTTGATAGAGGTCGAGTCGGTCGATTGATGCTCCGTTGGCAGATCAATCCAGTGTATCGGACAATAATCAACGCAAAAATCTCTCCGATACGAGTTGCATTCATCAGTTGGAAGAAAACATGCGGACCCATGTCTGTCAATCTACCAAAAAAAAATTCATGGATGAACGTGAGCGTCCTTTTCAGATAAAGAAATTTAGAAAACTCTGAGCCACAGGATAGATAATAAAGAAGTTGAAGAAAGTTCGAGCTACGGGAATGACGCATGTGGTGACGAAAGAGGAGGTACCGCTATTTCTGATGCTGAGGACGGCCAACCGTAAGAAGCACACAGGTCGCTGGGAGAGAGAACGGCGGCGGCGACAAGTTTTGCGGCAGATGACCATGGGGATGACGCCATGGAACTGACGGCAGAGGGTTCCGTGCTTTCAACGCATCACACGTTGCTGACGGCCCCGTCCTTCCCCCACAATCACAAACACATCCTCATATATCAGCTTTTGTTCTCCCCAAGCAGCAGCAAGAAGGAGGAGGGGAGGAAATTAACTGAGCTGAGGGTTGCAGAAGAGAACCAGATCGGGGAGAGCGTGAGATGGAGAAGGAAGCAAGGAAGAGGCCGGCCAGCCGGAGCGAGGAGGAGGCCGAGGTGAGGAGGCCGAGGGCAACGACCCTCGACGACGACGACGTGGAGAAGTTCTTCGCACTCATACGCAGGATCCGGGGGACATCCGTGCTTTCGGGGAAGGCCGACAGCAACTACCGGAATCCGTCCTTCCAGTTGGAGGATTTCGCTGTTTTCGAGGGGGGACGCCTTGCGGGCAGCGGAAGGAGGGAGGGGCAGTCTACGAGCGGTCGTGAGGAGGAGACTGGGGAGGCGGGCGTGGACAACGGGGTTCCGGCGTGGCTGAGCTTGAACGTCGGGTCTTGCGGTGGCGGTCGGCAGCTGTTATAACCGGAGACGTGACTCTCGTCGCTGCATTTCAGGCGGATCGTGCTGATCGGAGGGACAAGGATTAACTCTATCTTTATCACTTGTTTTGCTTAATTTCTTTCAATCGGTTGCACTTTCTCTTGATCATCTGTATTATTTTTTCCATCTAAAACTTCGACGGTGTATCTGCAAAAGTTGGTGATGCGATAACAGTGCAGATGAAGCCACAAGAACAGTAAGGTTGTTGATGGCCGAGCTACCAAGACACGCATCTTGTACCGCCTGTTTGTATCACTGTAAAATTGGAGGAAATAGTGACAAAAATTTGCAGCATTTTACGTTCATCGGCGACTATGGAAGCCCTACTTTTCCCTCTTTTTTCTTTTTAATTTCCGAAGAGGAAAAATATTTCAAACATGGGGAACATTGTGTATGGATGGCTGAATGTGAGAAATCAGAACAACCTGTGGAAATTGAGGAATCACAGTAAAAATTAAACACGCTTTTTCTATTGAAAGTTAAATTCTAAACGTTTTGTTGAACGTGGAAAAATTCTCAAACCGATTTAGTTATTGTAAAACATAAATAAAATGCGGAAATGTAAGAGATTCAGAAAAGGCCCTTACGTGAGGGCTAAGCTATAACTTTTAGATTTTTTTTTTTTTCACTGCTAATAGGTATTCATGGGTTTCTATAAGGCCACTGTTACTATTAGTCTCAGGGATCTTCTGGGAGAGTTGGCAACAAGGTTGAGGGAGACTCTGGGAACTAATTAAACAAGGCAGAAACATCAATTCAAGACACAGCTAATCCTTTCTTATGCCAGAACATATAATTAAGTGCTACTTAATATTTACAATTTAAGTGCATTCTTACATAGGGATATACCGTCAGATTTTAGAACCTGGGTAGAGCAAGACTCCTATCAATTAAAGTGTGACACCTATCAACTAAATTAAAGCGTGGTGTATCCATCATTTGAAGTTTAAAAAAATATTTTTCACGGGAATCAAACTAACAATCAAACTTTCATTGGCTTGCTAGTCTGACCAATTATGCTAAGCTTTCTAGAAATGGAAACTGAGGAATGACTATGCTTCAACATCATTTTCTTTCATCATATCCCTTGTGGTGCTTGCAGTTCAAATTTATTTTCTCCTCATGGTGATATTGATGTTCAAATTGCTGGAAGCAAACTTCTGCATAAAAATACAATATCAATGGTATGTTGGGATTGGTATACATGGGGGATTCTAGTATTTTCAGAGAAACTTTTTCTTCTCATGTCATTAGGGATGTCCAATCTTTACAACAAAATTATATAGCATAATATACTATGGTAAGCAGATTCATGAAATAGTAGCAAACCGTTTTCATCTCCAAACAAACCCTTAAAATAAAAACTTGGAGTACTCAAGTAAGAGGAAGCTGGGATCCCACATAAATAAGTTAATATATAAAAAAAAGTCAATATGACTTTCCACCGAAGTAACAGGACAAGGTAATTAATAAAGTGGGGCTCACAAAGTTGGGACACGATAAGAAAATTAATCCACATTTATTGATCATCAGGCTAGCTAGTTTTACCTAATTATTAAGATGCACAACCATGGTCTAATTACTGCCATTAGCACACTGTCAATTGCATCAAAATAATAAGTGCGATCCATGTTTTATTTTTGTACAACTATGATTTATGTGTTGAATTAAATGTGATTTATTCCACATATTCTTATTCATATACATGTAATCTTCATTTCGAAGGCCTTTAACACATGGAATCTTCTGCCGTTTCATTTGAATAGATAAGTTTACAAAATCGACACATTAAACAAAAAGCAAGCATCAGCTTAATTATTTAAAGAACTTGAACCACAAAATTTATGTCAGCGGGCTGCTGACCATGAAAATGACGAGACGCAGACACTTACATATCACCAAACACGTCACTCCGTGCTTGATTCAAACATTAATGTTGTGCATTAGTTTATGGATCGTCACTTACGGCGATCTTGAATTATTCTTTTGAAATATTTCGCAATAGTCTAACTTTATACTAAAAAATTAGCCTGATTACCATTTCGTTCACAGCTTCGGAAATTTGTTTTTTCATATCATGCTGGGGGAAAAAAATCACTAAAAACTCAACTTGTTAAATGGAACAACATCAGATCAGATCCCCTACTGGTGCTCCAAACATGCATGAACTGTGAACCACAAACATCCTCCAATTAATTAATTTAATCGAGATAACATAGTAAAAAGCATTGAATAGTTCAGTCTGATATTTCAAATTGCTATCCCAACGTCAGGTAATCTAAATTCACGCTCGGACGTGTTTAGGAAGTTCTGATGGCTTTTAATTTGTAGCAGTAGGACATTTACCTTACATCCTTGGTTGTGTACGTGGAATCAGAATCGAGAACCGATTCATTGGCTGATGTGAAGTGACTCTATCGATGCTTCAAGCTGCTGTATAGCTACATCGATGGGAGGAAATCAGTTGTACAGGCAAGGGCAGCTTGGGCTATACGGTGAAGTAAATATAATTTTATGCCATGTTGCTTTCTAACTTCTTTAGGAGCTAGACTGCTAGAGATGCCCAATCACTCTCCACTGAGAGCCACTTCTTCCGTCAAATCTACTGCCAAGTCCTGAGTCCCAACTTTCTATGTTTTATTTTTCCTCAATGCTTTGGAAAAAGAAGTTGTGTTCTTCATTTTTTGATTTTGACTGCTGAAAGTTTAGTTGTTAATTTGATTATACTCTAAATTGTAATTGGTGAATGTGTGACAATCTAGTAACCAGTGTTTCTTCTTCACTCTGATCCCTAAGCAGCCTTGGACGTCAAGGATGATGTTTGGAGAAAATGGTTTTTTAGTTCATTGTTTTTCTGTTACTTTGCCCAACACCCATCGAGGTCTAGGAACCCTAAACATCTGGAAAAGAATTTTTTATTTTTTTATTTTAAAGTGGTGGGCATTTATTTAAGACTCTGATTCAATTTGTGCAATAACCTTGTAATACAAATACAATTTGCATAAGAAGAGTATCTCATTTGATGACTTTATAGATATCTACATTTATTAACTGCAATTCGAAGAGGGTTTTTCGAGGGCATTTTTTTTCATGGGCACGAGATGGCAAAGGGCGTTTATCTCGTGCTTGCAGCTTGCTTCAAGCTCTTGGTCTCGATTGGTTCCTTCATAATCTCCTTTAAAAAGAGGGTCCTACTTTACGATCCAAAACTCTTACATGACTTATTTTGTTCGACTTCATTCACACTCAAAATAACTTCAAACGGTATGCTTTTCACATTACGAGCAAGTGCTCTTTATGATGTTGTGTTGAGGAAACTACCACTAACCTTGTGTGGGTTTGTCGAGTGTCTCAATATTTTTATGCGCTTATCTGGTCTAAGCCTACCATTAAAGTCACAACGTATCTATAGTTTAGAACATGATCCGTGGATTAATTAGAGTGAAAACAAAAAAGAAATGACATTCCATTTGGAGAATTTCACGTTTGGTGGGTCTTTTGAAACTCCAAGATTGATATTATACTATATTTCAATTCAGCGCATGACATCCTTTGTATGATGTCTGGTTAATTCAACTTTTTAGAAGAACTAAGAGTTGACGTAATCTTTTTTTTCAAGTTCAACTTTTTGTTGGACTTACTTTAATGTTATTTTTCTTTCTCTCTCTCTCCCAATATTAATTTCTCTCACTTCTTTTTTGTTTTTCAAAAATCGATCCCTAAGTAATAATATATATTTTACGAAGAGAGAGCGAGGGCGAGAGATTGAACGCTCTCGACACTTTATAAACGGGAAATACCAAAATAATGGAAGAATATTTTGAGCATGTTCTTGACTCGTGGGCTCGTCGGTGTTTACTTTCACAATCCATGTTTAATTTTGCATAGTTTCCACGAAAGCTGTGACTGTGAGCGCAACTTGATTCGTATACGAACGATTTAACTTTTCGTTCGGTTCTTCAAAAGACAGGTTTGGGAATGAACTACAACTTTTTAGAAGAACTAAGAGCTGACGTTTAGATGTCAGTTTCATATGGTGCGGCGAAATAATTTACAATGGCCTCCTTTCTTTTTAGGTTACATTCATTACTGCATACGCTCACATATATACACAAGTTCGTATTTGTACATTACGAACGAACTTACAATAGAAGATCAATGTAAAACTCATTTTCAGTGAGCAGAAAGCTCAAAAACTCAAATGCCCGTACACCTTTTTTGAGTTCATTCCGTCATTGCAAAACGAAATGTATGTAAATGAAATTATGAAGAGAAAGTTAGTTCAGGAGTGTAATTATATTGTGTATGTAATGAATAATTACAAGCACCGTGTTGAGCGTAGCTAATCCTACAGGTTGAAAATTATTAACTTAATATTCCATTTATAGTAAGATAATTTTTTAAGCTTAAAAAGTTCACCATGATAGGCATTATTATACACTTAGGGAGGAGCTTTGGAAGACACCATAACACCAGGTTTTAGAGGCAAAATCTGGTTGTGCAGAGTTTTGCCTTCAAATCCAGATTTTTGAAAGTGTTGGTCGCATCAAAATTGGGATTGCCTAGTTAGTGAATGACCGGACTTTCCTTAAGTTAATCATACAAAAACCAGGTTTTGAATGTACCAACTAAAAAAACAAATCTAAGTTCTCAAAACTCACTCAAGAGCTTGGTTTCATAAAACCAAGTTCCATCGTAACTAATGATGATTTAATACGAGAAAATTAGAGGTGTTTTGGTTTTTCATATAAAAGGCTATGCGTTCATCATTCATAGACATCAAAATTCATAACAATATCATTTTATAAAGCATAAACCATAAAGTGATAATAAAACATTTAACAACTATAGATTCATCATTCACAAGTCTTCAATTCATATAAAAGAAAGAATTTTGACTTGACTCTCATTCATAACCTTCATCATCTTCATCTCCATCATCTTCTTCATCTTCATCGTCAAGAATTGGAAGATCCTTACCAATATATTCACCATTGGCACCAACGGACTCTCCATCATCAACAAAGTCTTCTGTTGGTTCAGCTTCAAGGTCGAAGCATTGAAGATCTTCATAATCAAATATTAGAGCTGGGTTTTCCTCAATCAATGTTTCTAGATCGTCAACTTTTTTCAAGCTGATAGGATCGAACTTAGATGTGTGCTTCCTTGCTGATGATTTTTCTAATTCTCTACGTTTAATAAGAGAAAACTTGTTAATATATAATTTCATATAAATATATTCTACAAAAAACATAAATATTAAGCTATATTAATTATTACATTTGTTTCAACCTCATATTATATCGAACAAAAACAAGGTCATTCAACCTCTTATGTTCGAGCATATTCCTTTTTTTGCTACGGATATGTTTGAACACACTCCAATTCCTTTCACATCTACTAGCATTGCATGTCTAGCTAAGGACTTTGATTGCAAAATGTGATAGGTTTGGACAATCAAACTCATACCCATTCCACCAAAAATCTAAACAAAAATATAACAAATCTATGTGAAAGTTTTAAAAGAATCAAATGTAAAAAATGCAAAGTAAATTAAACATTTCTACGTATTTACCTCGACGTATGGTTGTCCTGGCTCGAACGACGACAAGTTGTCCCATGTTTCGAAAACAAGTATCATATAGATCTAACTCGTTGTACACAACATCTTGTTCTCTACAATCTGCCACTAACACGTTAATATAATCTAACAAACCATGCATGACTTCTCTGTCCTTCTTAAATATTAGAGAAAATCTAATTGCAGTATTTAGATAATAAGCTGCTGTATGAAGAGGTTGATGAAGCTGTCGAGTTTACCTTTTATCTATAATCTTTCATATGGGCATATATAACTTTTTCTTAATTCGTTATTAAATATAATATTCACAACTAAAAACATTTCTTTTATGAGCATATAGATATTCAGCTCATTCTTTAGCAGTGAACATCTGCTTCAATAAAGTTCTTTGTTTGATCACACTTTGCACAGTTAATACATTTGTGGCAAATCTAGTTTGTTTAGGTTGTATGAATTCAATTCATTTTGTAAAGTTTCTCATCAAACTGTTTGCATCCCAAAATTTTCATTGGTTTTGGAGTGCTCCAGAAAAATAAGGTTTTTGTTTTGAAAGAGGAAAGAAAGGGACTCGCCCATCGGTACGAGGATCGACCATTCCCGGCGCCTTTACCGGGGGTAATCAACCCAAGGACTATGTTTATCATTGATGCATTTCGTTTTAACTTAAACATCTTTTTGATTCTATATGCGGTGTAGAAAATATTGAAAGTTTGGAGTTTCAAACTTTTGAAAAGGTTCTTGAAGAATTGCTTGAAAAAGTGAAATGTTTTGAGGAAAAAATGAAACTAGTAAATATCATTTGAAAAACTTGTGAAAACATTTTGAAATCACTTTAGTGTTCTCTTAAGACTTTCAGTAGGTTTCAGATTTTGCTCTAATTCGGTTACCACCTAACTAGAGCTCCATCCCTTCTTGCTTAAGTTCTTTTAGAGAGGTGCTTGTGATCATAAGTGAAATAAAGTGGGTGAGAATGCATGAATGCATTTACCCTATATGATTGAAAAAAAGTAAAACATTCCTACCACAACATTCATCTAATATCATTCCTACCACAACATACATCTAAGATTTCGTTGTTATAATTATTATATATAAGAAGGAAAAGTTTTTGAAAATGGATAGAGATTGTAGACCATCAAGCATGATTCCAATATTGGGTCATTACTTGATTTGTGGTCTTATTGAAGTTGGTAAATAGAAAGTTCATGAGATGAGAATGTTAAGAAGAATACAAGAGATAGAACACTCTTATGAAAGGAAAGAGAGAGATATAGAGAAAGACATGCATATTTGTGTACATATCATCACATATAAAGAGAAAAAGATGTATTGATTCGAAGAGAAAGAGAGATTTTAGAGGAAAAGAAAAATATCATACGCATATATGTGTATGAGAAATGTTATAAGAGAAGATATTTGTCTTGAAAAGAGGAATAAATATTTGAAAGAGAGGAGATGGAACACATGTACATACGTATTCATGCACATATGAAAATTTATAAAATAGAAAGTGAAAGCATAGAGAGAGAAAGATGGGGGTCATCATGTTGGCATAAATGTATATAACATGTGTATACATCCATACCTTCACAAGATTAAAAAAAATCAAGGAACAACTTAAAATTACCAACTTCAAATTTAATGTGGGCCAGAGGGGAGCTTGGACTCATGCAAGAGTCTAAGCTAGGTCCCTAAGGCCATATTAGAAGGTTTTTTTTGAAAATGTTTTGGAAAATATGATTTATACAAGTATAGAATGTTATTATTTAGTTTGTTGTAAGGGCAATATTTCTTCCACCGTTGGGTATGAAAGAAAACAAGCAACATAATGAAGCACTCGTTAGGGTTCCTAATGTGATGATTAACAAAGAATCTAGCGCAAAATGTCATGAAAATGCATATTAATATGTACATTTTCGTGAGGGTTTATCCCGGGTTGGACAAGTCCCAACCTCAAAAATTAATATGAAAATAAAGAGTCCCCAAACCACATTCTCATTCCCGCCATACATTCACATGTAAGTAAAGAACCAAGCAATCATGCGTGCATAATTTATAGATAACATTCAAGGAATGAAAGAAAGAAAGAGAATGATGGAAAAAGCAAAGTTCAATTAGGATGGAAGACATGATGTAACTATGAATTGATATACCACTTCATCTTCTCATGTTTCCGGTGCACTTTAGTATAGCCTCTTGACTCTAAAATAGAGATTGAGAGCTATCTCTTTTGGCCATGGAGAAATGAGGAAGAGAGGAAAATAAGAGGAAACAAAAAAAAACAATAAGAATGTATTCATGAAAAGAAAGAACATGATTAAAATGAAAGATCATCTCATCTTTCCATGCTCCCGGTGCACTTTGAGTATAGCCTCTTGTCTCTAAAAAGAGATTGAGAGCTACCTTTTTTAGCCGTGGGGAGATGAAGATGAGAAGAAAATATAGAAAGAGATACAATGTTATATTTAATAAAAAAGAAAACATGATTCAATCATGAAACGAAAGATCTTCTCATCTTTTCACACTCCCAATGCACTTGAGCATAGCCTCTTGTCTCTAAAAAGAGATTGAGGGCTATCTCCTTTGGTCATGGGAAGAGGAAGAAGAAAGAAAAAAAAAAAGAAAATAACAAGGACAAGACTATTGAAGAAATGAAATAACAATAACAACAAAAATATATTCATTAAGGAAAAGAATAACAACAACGAGAATATATTATTGAAGAGAAGAAAGAGCAATAAGATATTAATATAGAGAAAGAACAAGAACAACAAGAATATTTGAAAGAACATGATTTAATCATAAAATAAGATATCATCTCATCTTCTCATGCTCCCGGTGCATTTGAGCATAGCCTCTTGTCTCTAAAAAGAGGTTGAGTGCTATCTCCTTTGGCCATGGGGAGATGAAGATGATAAGAGAAAATGAAAACAACAACAACACTATGTTTAAGAGAAAGAAATAACATAATAATAAGAACATTAATGAAAAGAAAGAAGAGAGAAATGAGAGAGATGAAGATTACATACCTCTAATAGGAAATGACTTAAGGAAGATGAACACCTTCACTTGAAGATCCCCTTTTGAATGAAGCTCCAAAAGTGCTTGCTCTAAGTTGGAGAAGGAAATGAAAAGAGGAAGAGGGAGAGAGAGAGAGAGCTCAAGAGAAACTCTACGTCTTCAAGTGAGAATACACTAGAGTTTCTCCCAAGGACCAATCTTGCCCAAGAGGGGGGATATGGGGGGTTTATAGAGGATTTTGGAGCCAAAACCCAAAATTTGAATTTTTTTGACTTAAAAAGACTAAAATCACCCTCCAAAAAGAGATTTTTTGGCCAAAAGGAAGGGCAAATGAGTCTTGTCCACCCAAAAAGACTAAAATCACCCTCTAAAAGAAGGTTTTTTGGTCAAAAGGAGGGGCAAATCGGTCTTGTTTGAAAAAGACTAAAATCACCCTCTAAAAGAAGGTTTTTTGGTCAAAAGGAGGGGCAAATCGGTCTTGTTTGAAAAAGACTAAAATCACCCTCTAAAAGAAGGTTTTTTGGTCAAAAGGAGGGGCAAATCGGTCTTGTTTGAAAAAGACTAAAATCACCCTTTAAAAGAAGGTTTTTTGGTCAAAAGGAGAGGCAAATCGGTCTTGTTTGAAAAAGACTAAAATCACCCTCTAAAGGAGGTTTTATGGTCAAAAGGAGGGGCAAATCGGTCTTAAATGATTGATTTGGATCTGAACTTGGGTTTTGGATCTAAAAGTAGTATTTTGGATTTAATTTGGATCTGAGAGTTTTATTTTGGATTTAATTTGGATCTGAGAGTAGTATTTTGGAAATCTTGTGCCTAAATTTGAATTTCGCATTTGGATAAAACATCATAGTCCTTTAGAAAAAATTTGGGGTGATTACAGGTGCCCCTCTTTGTTAATAAGCAGGTGTTAGCCGTGCTTAGTGACAAAGATAAACGCCACAAATTTTTCAGGCAAGATATTTTCATAGAGATGTTTCAGGCTTTACCCCTTACTTGAATGGGTTGTTTGAGCTTAAATTGCATGTTTAACCCCTTACCTGCATGGGTTTGCCGATTTCAAATTCAGGATTAACCCCCCTGAATGGGTTGCCTTGACTTGCATCACAAGTTGAACCCTTTAACTGTGTGGGTTGCTTTGGCTTGTAGCACAGGTTTAACCCCTTTGCCTGCATGGGTTGCTTTGGCTAGCATTGCAGGTTTAACTCCTTGCCTGCAAGGGTTGCCCTCATATTGCGGGTTTAACCCTTTACCTGCACGGGTTGCTCTCAAGCCCTGAGCGATAAAAATAAAAATGCCCCAGTGTAATTGTCATGTTTTATAACTGGGAAGAATCTAGATTGAATAGTCGATGTGGAAACACAAATGTTTGACATTGATTGGAAAATGAATACAAGAGAACTAGGCATAAAATTTCTTGAGGTGAAGGGCATTAACAGGATCGGCAAATTCCACCCCATCAGCATCAATTAATCGGTATGAATTGTGGGGCAAAACTTCCTTAATGACATATGGGCCTTCCCAATTTGGTGCCCACTTGCCTCGTGGCCGTCCTCTCAGGTACACTGCAGATCGTAGGACCGAATCATTCATTTTGAACTGTCTCTCGATAACTGACTTGGCAAATTGTCTGGCTACCCTTTGGCGATAAGCTTCAGCATGTTCAGCCGCTTTTAGCCTCTTTTCATCTAGCAAATCGAGTTGCATTAGCATTTTTTGTTGATATTGAGTAAGAGGGAGCTGTATGAAAGAAGCGAACTTCAAAGCAGGTTTCAACACATGTAATGGTAGAACCACTTCTGTTCCATAGACTAGCTCTGCTGGAGTGGCATTTGTTGGAGTTCTCATAGTGGTGCGATATGCCCATAGAGCGTTGTGCATCTTTTCATGCCAATCTCTTCCTGTTTCTACTGTCCGTTCCAAGATGCGGATCAGGATCTTGTTGGTAGCCTCTGCTTGTCCATTGCCTTGGGGTAATAAGGAGCTGAAAAATGGTGCGTGATGTGGTATTTGCTGCACAACTGCCTCATCTTTTCATTCTTGAAATGAGTTCCATTGTCTGATACTATATCATGAGGGACTCCAAATCTGCAAAGAAGATTTTTGTGAATGAAGGACACTACATGACGTCCTTCCACCGTTCTAAGTGTGACGACTTCTACCCACTTGGTAAAATAATCTGTTGCAGCAAGAAAATACTTATGGCCGTTAGAAGCTGCAGGGGATATCGGTCCGACTACGTCAAAGGCCCACATTGAAAACGGCCAAGGAGATGTCACAGAATGCAAGTGAGATGCTGTGGCATGAATTACTGGAGCATGCAGTTGACATTCTTTGCATCTTTTGACAAATTGGTGACAATCTTTTTGCATGGTATGCCAATAATACCCTGCTCGAATTATTTGTTTGGTGAGGGTTTGGTAACCAACATGGCCTCCACAATCTCCTCGATGTGATTCTTCGATTACTTTCTTTGCCTCATCTTCATCAAGGCACCGAGAGTATTCAGTGCTAAATTCACGTCTGTATAATACCCCTGCTAGGATAAAGTACCTTGCTGACATACGTTGTATTGCTTTTTGTTCATTTTTAGACATTTCAGTCGGGAATTCTCCGCTTTCAATATACCTTTTGATGTCATGGTACCAAGGCGTATCCCCCCTTGGATATGATGAACATGCGCCATCGTTTCAAAAGCAGGGTGTTCTAATCTTCCAATCTCAAAAGAGCGGATTGCTTCATTGGTTCGAAAAGTGATGGTTGATCCTAAGCTCGCGAGGCCATCCGCAATAGGGTTACCTTCTCTCTTTACGTGAGCCAATTGTACTTCTTCGAATTGACAGATTAAGGAGGTAGCAATTTCTTGATATGGCACCAACTTTTCATCTTTGACTTGCCATTCTCCATTCACTTGGTTTATAATAAGCTGAGAGTCGCCGAAGGCATGCACTCTTTTCACTTGAAAACTCAATAAAGAACGAAGTCCTTGTATGAGGGCTTCATATTCAGCCATGTTATGGGTACATGGAAAATCAAGTTTCAAAGAGTACGGGATCATTTCGCATTCTAGAGTGATGAGTAAGATGCCTATGCCTGCTCCCATCACATTTCTGGACCCGTCAAAGTACATCTTCCATGTCGAAACCGTTTCCAATCTTAGTACATGTTCACCTGGAAACTCATCATTTGTTCTGATTTCTTCGTACTGAGGGAAGTCTGCTAACTGATCCGCAATTGTTTGTCCTTTGATTGACTTTTGAGACACATATTCAAGATCATATTGCATCAATAGAACTTGCCATTTTGCGATACGCCCATTAAGGAATGGTTGTTCCAAGATGTACTTCAGAGGATTTAGTTTGGAGATTATCTTGACCTCACAAGCCAATAAGTAATGTCTCAACTTCTGACACATCCAAACCAATGCCAGACAAGTTTTCTCTATTGGAGAGTACTTCTTTTCGTACTGAACAAAAGTCTTGCTAATGTAATAGATTGCATATTTGATGCGACTTCCTTCCTCATATTGTGCCAAAAAGCCGCCACATGCTGACTCATTCACTGTGATGTAAAGCAGCAGTGGTCTTCCCAACGTTGGTGGTTTTAGAATTGGTGGATTTAGAAGGTATTTCTTGATCCTTTCGAATGACTGTTGGCATTCAAAACCCTATTCAAACTATTCAAACTTGACACCTTTCCTCAGTAGCTGGTTGAATGGCTCGCATCTCATGGCCAGATTGGAAATGAATCGTCTGATGGATTGGATTCGTCCTTGCAAGCTTCGCAACTCCTTGATATCGGTAGGTGGTGGCATATCGATTATTGCCTTGGCTTTTGTAAGATCCATTTCAATTCCTTCTTACTGACCATGAAACCCAACAGTTTGCCTGACTCGACCCCAAACACACATTTTTGAGGATTCAGGCGAAGCTTGTACTGTAAAAGCCTCTCGAATACTTGGGCAAGAGTTTCAATGTGATCTTCTCTTGTCTTGGATTTGATCAATATGTCATGGATATATGCATCCATGATTTTATGCATCTGGTCATGGAAGATGGCGGCCATGGCTCTTTAATAGGTTGCTCCAGCATTCTTCAACCCAAATGGCATTACCGTGTAACAAAAAGTACCCCATGGTGTAGTAAAGCGGTCTTAAGTTGATCTTTGACTGCTAATTTGATTTCATTATATCCCGATATCCATCCATGAAAGAAAACATTGCATGGCCTGCAGTACTGTCTATCAATAGATCAATGTTTGGAAGAGGATAATCATCCTTTGGTGTGGCTTTGTTCAAGTCTCGAAAGTCGATGCACAACCTAACTTTGCCATTTTTCTTGGGACCACCACGATGTTCGCCAACCATTCGGGGTAATCGATGGCACGAATGAATTTTGCCTTTAGCAAGTCCTCTAGTCCTTCTTTTACAGGGCCTTCTAGTCGAGGGTCAAGCTTGCGCAATTTTTGCTTAATCGGCTTGCAATTAGGATTTAAGGGCAAACGATGTTCAACCAATTGGGGGTCTAAGCCTGGCATATCTTCATAAGTCCAAGCAAAGCTTCTTGGTTACTTATAAGAAAGTCCACCAATCTTTTCTTCTCATTCGCTGACAAACTGGTGCCAATTTGAAGAATTTTAGGATCTTCACTGGTTCCATATTAATTTCTTCAATTGGATCATTCACCAAGATGGGGATGCTCTTGTTTCTGAATCTGAGTGAATTCTAGTAATTCTGACTCGGGTATTGCCATACGTTCCATTTCACCGACTGCTTGTTCGATAAATGCTTTCTGGGGGGACTTTCGTGGAAAAAGAATAAACTGAGACATATTGAGTTCCGACATCCTGTAAAGAGGATAAAGGAAAGAGTTGGACGAAATTGACAACAAAAAAATTACTTGCATTTGCATATATATAAAAAAAAGTTCTTAGTTCATAGAATGGGTTCTTCATGAGACGAGACAAAAGATGTTCAAATTACAAATTCATGGGAGGATTTTGAAACAAAAGTGATACTATCAGCCCCCAAGATCTTCTTCAAATTCCTTCATGATATCCCAGTCCTCTCATGTTCATCTGAAAGATATGATAATCGGTTGCAAGATGCCATCTTCATTTTTCCCAAGGCCAGTGAATGGACGGTAGCCACCTTTCAGAAGCAACTGAAAACCCTTGGGGTTTTTCATGAATGAACATACAATAGGTGTTCTTGGTAACTTGCACGATTGCTTGAAATAGCATAAGCATTCCCGAATGGTTTCTCTATCTCCATGTTCTGCATCCATTCTTCCAAAGGTCTGTCCTTTGTTGTTCTTATGCTCGGTACATCTACCGGATCAATTGGCCTAGGGAGCATATGTTGCATCAACCTCTTGACCGGATCCTCAGCACGGACAGTGATGACTGATGGACCAAAATTCCATTTTAGGCATTGATGAGAGTGGATGGGATCGCTCGTACTTGATGGATCCAAGGTCGTCCCAAAAGCAGGTTGTATGATGG